>NW_012267221.1:12424819-12447722 GCF_000151885.1 Dipodomys ordii
TGCCCATGTAATTGTAACCCCTGTGTACAGTATGTTCACAAATAAAATAAAAGAAAAAATAAAAAAAAGGATACAGGTGGACCCGTTGCAACAATGAGAAGTACAAGTTGTCATGTCGAAAAGGAACTTTACAACTTTGGTGGGGGGGCGGGCAGGCTGGGAAGGGATGGGAAGGGGAAACAAAGGAGGAGGCTACAATGCTTGATAAGAAATGTACTCATTATCTTGCCCATGTAATTGTAACCCTTCTGTACAGTATGTTCACAATAAAAAAAATTCTGGTTGAGTTCTACCAAGTGGATTGTACAAAACACTCATAGTTCAAGACCTAGCAATTAAAGTTCACTTAAAAAACTCTAATATTAAATTGATTTCTAATTGTGCCAGGTGAGTTCCTGATGAGCTTCACTACCTGAGCTTTGGCTACAAAGGCAACTGATTTCTAAAATGTGGTCTGGAGAGAACTGCCATGTGGGATGTTTCCAGCCCCTCTGACCGGGGAGCTCTGGAGCTCCAGTGCTGTGTCTGAGGCTACCGAGGCCTTCCTTTGTGCCTGTCCTTTCCACGCCTTTGGATTAAGTCTGAAATGTCCCTTTCTTTCTTCTTTCTCATCACTATGTGATAACAACACTTTTTCTACTTGTGTGTTTTTCCTTTCAGATGAAGTTGTCTACTGTTTCACAGGAAATGAACAGACATATTGACAATAGTTGGTTCACACAGTCCAGGTATGCTGGAAGTCTGTATGCTGTAAGTTTTCTCAGGTTAATAGTAGGATGTGGGTAAGTCATTTTGGTTAAGGCATAGAACAGTTTTCCACATGTTTTCTGAATATAGGTTAGTATTAAATATCTAGTGGCTTATGAACAAAAACATTTCATGGTCATCCAACATTTATTTACCTAGGATACGAAAGTCTGGAGGTGTCCCATCTTTTGGGTCTCTAGAATCCTTTAAGTCTCCAGATGCTGGCTATAATTGGAGACTTGGGATGATTTAATTATCTTATCTTCTCTCTGCCTCTATCCCTGTCTCTTCTTGCTCTATGAACATAGGTAAGAAATTATTTGTTTCTTAAGCACTGGTTAATTCCATAGCTTGGCCTTTGTGAACAGTGCTGTGATAAACATGAATGCTTGGGTATATCTTTTGTATATTAATTTATACCTCTTTGAATATATGCTGAAGAATATATACAAGGGACATAAGGTAGGTTTAGTTTTTGTTGTTATAAATCTTAACATTGTTTTAATCTCTCTTTTTATTGTATTTATACCTGTGGTATGACTCACTTTGGTTTTCCTGATGGCTGAAGATGTTGAGCATCTTTTCCTGTGCTAGTAATTGGTCCTTCCTGTGTATTTTTTTAAGGAAATGTCTTTTTATACTTTTTTTTGCCCAGTTTTGAATTGGGGCACTGTCCTTTTTATTGAGTATAAGGATCTTTATATATTCTTGATCAAGTCCCTTAGCAAATAGATAGCTTGTAATTATTTGCTTTCATAACTTGGGTTGTATTTTTATTATCATAATATGCTCTTTTATAATATGTACTTTTCTAAAATAATTTTTATTGAAATTGATTACATAAATTTCACAATATTGTGAGATAATGATACTTAGTTAGAGTCACAAACACATTTTAACCTTCACAAGCAAATTGTCATTATCATGGTCTATAATGTTTGTGAATTCTATGAGCTTTGACAATACAACTCTTTCTTCCACATCACGTGATATGTACATTTCTTTCCTTTTGCTTAGAGTAAGCTGTTCCCTCTTTCCCTTTCCTTCCCTCCCTCCCTCCCATCACTACCCCTGAGTTGCTTAGTTCATTTTCATCAATGTCAAGTGCAGCTGATGGGCCCCCCTGTTGTATATTTTTCCATTTCCCTCTGATTCTGTGCCCTCCTCCTAGCTTCCCTTAGATGTGCACATATATATACCACATATATATATATATATGTGTGTATATATGTGTATCTATACATATACATATACATATACATATATATACACACCATATATGTGGGCAAGAACATGGAGTCATTTAGAAATGGTACGACAAATTGAGTGGAGGTCCTTTGTTTCTTGATTCCTTGCTTTATCCCATCTTCTTGCATTTTGGATTTACCATCCATATATCAGGGACACCATGTGATGTTTGTCACTCTGCTTTTGGCTCAATTTGTCTTTCTCCAAAATAATTTTGATGAAGTACAGTTTCATTTATTTTTTCTTTTGTTGCTTGTGCTCTTAGTGTCATATCAAAGAAACTGTTCTTTTCCAGTCCAATATATCACTTTGTTTTCTCTTTAGAGTTTTATTGTCTTTGATACATTTTTAGTTGTTTTTTTTATGGAGATAATGACCCAACTTCATTTTCTTTTGGTGGTATTGGGGTTTGAACTCAGACACTCATGTTTTTCAGGGAGATGCTTTACCACTGAGACATAGTTTAACCCTATCTTTCACTGTTCATTCATAATTGTTTCTATGGACTTTTTTGTAGAAAAGCTCTGTAAGGTTTATAGTAATATTCTTTTATTTTTTGTGCAGTGATACTGGGGTTCAAACTTAGAGCTGAGCTTGGAAGGCAGGTATTTTATAACTTGATCTGTGTTCCTGGCTTATTCTTTTTGCTTTTAGTCATTTTTAAAGTAGGGTCTTGTGTTTTTGCCCAGCCTCATGTGTAGCTGGAATGACAGATGAATGTTATTGTGTGCAGCTTCCTGGCTGAAATGAGTGTCTGACTAACTTTTTATTAGGGCTGCCCTCGTACTGCAATCTCCCAAGCAGCTGGGATTACAGTTGTGAGCCATTGTGCCAGCCCTAGTCCCTGATTTTAATAGTAGATAAAGATCTACCAATTTTGTCCATTTTGTCCAACAACTAATGTTTGATTTTACTTATTTATGTTGTTTTTTAGTTTTTTATTTCACTAGTGTCCACTGTGGTGGTTATTAGTTCATTCTATTTCTGTGTGTTTTGAGTTTAGTTTGGTTCACCACTTTCCAGGTCAGAAGGTAGGCAGTTAAATTATTGATGACAATTTCCTTTTATAAAATAATGAGTATAAGCTTCTTTCTCAGACTGCCTTATTTTTATTGCATACATTTTGATGTGTAACATCCTTATTTGCATTAATCTTAAAGTATTTTGTTTATGATTTTCCACCAAATTTCCCTTTTGATTCCTTCTTTGATATAATTATTATTTAAGTCTATGTTTAATTTATACACATTTGTTATTGCTTTTACTTCATAGTTTTAAGGTACATTTTTATATGATTTTAGTTATCTTAAGTATGTTGGTATTTGTCTTATAATTTAATATATGGACTATCTTGAAGTCAATCATAATCTTATTTTGGCATATTAAATGCATTAATATGAAATATTCCTAAAACAAAAGTCACAGTCACAAAGATTAAAATTCTGAACATTGAAATCTTGAAAACTGAAGTCCTGAATTCCCACTGGGAATGAAAGAAAGCAAAATTCCAGGGAAGGGGTGAGAATATTTTAGGTAAAATGAATATGTAAAATATTATTTTAGGTGTACCTGTGAAGGTGTTTCCAGAAGAGATTATTATGGAAGTCTAAATAGACTAGGTAAGACAATATTGCCATACAGAAAAATGAATGTGAATGTGATTTTCTAAAAGAAAAAAGTAGCCATGTATCATGACACAGGAATTGCAGTACAGGTGATTAAGATGGAAGGTGGTTAGCTTTTATGGACTTCTTCTTATTCAGTGTCCCATAATCTGTCTCTGAACATGATTTTTCATATATCCAAATCATGTTAGACATTTTCTTTTAGTCATCCTATTGCTTTATAGTGTCAATATTATATTTGTAATATATGCAATATATGCCATATCTATTACATTTTGGTATGTAAGTTTTTCCTTCTTAGCATTTTCAGTTCTAAAAGTATAAATGTATGTACTTTTAGAGACATCTAACTCTCTTTTTTTTTCAAATTTGGCTCAGCAAAAATGCCACAGTGCTGACTTCGTTATGTCAGTACTGAAAGTTCCATCATAAATGAAGACATGTTCCATTTTTACCTCTGCATTCCTGAAAGATAAAGGATCTTCAGCTCTTGACTTTTTGTGCTGGTAAGC
The DNA here is from genome assembly GCF_000151885.1 of Dipodomys ordii. Classification (NCBI taxonomy): domain Eukaryota; kingdom Metazoa; phylum Chordata; class Mammalia; order Rodentia; family Heteromyidae; genus Dipodomys; species Dipodomys ordii. Next base: position 12,428,952 of record NW_012267221.1, read on the forward strand.
CATGTGTTTTTGATTGATCTCATCAACTGTCTGTCATGATATTTCAGATGACTGCAGATATAAAGCTGTGTGTGTGTGTGTGTGTGTGTGTGTGTGTGTGTGTGTGTGTGTGATCACCAACCACAGTGGTACACATTTATATATTTTGCTTTTTATTTCTTTATGAATAAATTTGTTTGCACATAACTGCTACCCACATTGGACTGTCATTGGTATACCTGAGTGCCTGTGCTTCTAAAAACTATATATTATTATTGCCTATTTTATTGTGAAAAGTGGACTATGAAGTACTCTGTCATGTTTTTACATATTTCCCAAATAAAACACCTTTAAAAATGTAATTTAATGCCTTTCAGAGAATTATTTTCTGCAACTATTTTTTTGAGACTGTTGGCCGTGCAGATGTTTTAGAATTTAGAGGAATTTTAGCAATCTTGGAATTTATTTTTTAGCAAATGTAATTGTTTAAGATTTCAACATTTTAATTAAAGTATTTGGGATTGTGACTTTGAGGATTATGGCCCAAACCCACCTTGAAGCGTACATTTGAGAAGATGTCTATTCTTCCATTGTTGAATCTACTGTTTTATAGTATCTATTAGGTAAAGTTGCTCAAATCATTTATGTTAAATCTTCTCCTTGATTGTTCTATCCATTACTGAAAATAGTCTTGGCTGATTATTGTTGACTTGTCTATTTTTTCTCTTGACTCAGTTCTTAATGCATATTTATTTGGGGGCTTTATTTGGTGCATATATGCTCATAGTTGTTTTATATTTTAATCATTGAACTTGAGTTCATTACACTTTTTCACTTATATCTAGTGCTCTACCACTTGAGCCACATGTCCAGTTCCAGATTTTTACTGGTTAATTGGAGATACAAATCATCTGAATTTTTCTGCCTGAGCTGGCTTTGAATGTCAATCCTTGAATTTCAGTTAGAGGATTATAGGAATGACCCACTGGTGCCTTGCTTGGACCCTTTTTAGGAAACAAAATTTTCTAAATTCCTTTTTAATATTCTGCAACATTTTTTGTTTAGTGTGTTTGTCTGATGTTAGCATCACTCCAGATTTCTCATGGTTACTGTTTGTATTATTATATCTTACCATCTTCTTACCTTGAATATATTCTATATTTGTGAAGCTGGCAGCATGCATAGATCCTTTTTATCCTTACTCACCATTTCTGCCTCTGGATTGGACTGTCAGATCCATGCATGTGTAATGTTATTGTTGAATTTACATTTGATATATTATGTTTTATATGTGTTTCATATATTCTTTTGTCTTCTATATCTTCTTTACTATTTTTTGCACTAAGAAATATTTCTTAAGGTAGTGTTTAATTCCTTTAGTGACTTTTTCTGATATTTTTGGGTTACTCTCTTGGCGGGTAACCTAGTGCTTGCTGTGTACCTCTTAGCATGCTTATACTCTCCTCCACCTACTCTGAATATTTACCTCACTGATGAAAATGCTAATCAAATAAGTAGATTTTAAGAATAATCCATTTTAAGCCTTCATTTTAATTAGCTATTATTTGATCCCATTAATGGCTCCTCCAATTTTCAATCTTGCTTTATGTTTTCTGGGATGGCATTCTCTCATCCTTTCCTCTTAGATAACTAGTTCCTCTTAGAGTTACTTCTTATTTTCCAGATATCAAACCATGCAATGACTGGTTCTCGCTTTTTTCTGTGTTTATTCATTAATTATTTCACTTCACTAGGACTTATTTCTTTCTGTATGCTGAAGACTTCTAAATCAACACTTAAAACCAACTTCTCAAGCTGGATGCAGTGCCTGACTCCTGTAATCTTAACTACTTGGAAAGTAAAGATTGGGAGGATTATGATTCAGGGCCCAGAGTTCTGGTATACAAAAAAGAGCCCAGGAGAATCACATAGAGAATATATGTATACACACACACGCACACACACACACGCACACAAATACACATACCATATATATCTGTGTATCTGCATATATATGTATGTATATGTATATATATAGTGTAATTGTGGGACTGTTTAAAGGTACTAGATGGTGGAGAGGACATGACAACATTAGAGGGCAAATGATATTGAAATACATTGCATCCATACATGAAGATAGCAAAATGAAGCTCACTGAAGATGCTGAATAATAGAGGATAAGAGGTATGGTGAAAGTGAGAGTAAGTAAGGTGGTCAACTTGATTAAAGTACTGTGCTGTAGTATTTCACACTACAGTGAAGTCCTTTTAAGTAATTAACATACACTTAAAAATGAATGATAGGACCATAAAACAAGTTTTGTGGGGGCAGGAGGAATTGTGGTTTTCTGACAAAGCATCTGTTACATAAGCCTTAGACCCTTCATGCCTGAAAACTTCCTCTTTCCTGAAGCTCTCTGTACCAAATACTGTACTATGGAAAATGTCTCAATAGATTAGGGCAAGTGAATTAGCTCCTCAAGTTTTGAAAGCCTGTAGATATATGGCTAGTTAGGAACATAATCATACTAAGAACCTTCAATCTGATAACTTTATGGTATTTTGTCTTTCCATTTATCTCATATAGTTAATAAGAAATATGAATTTGATGTTCTTGATACTTTTCTTCCTTGAGGAATTACCATTCTGCTTCTTTTGAGAAGCATTCAGCTTTATGGTTGGCCTCAGTGGTTGTTCATTGCACACTAATATGCTGAAACCATCATTAAGTCTTTTTAGGAGGCACTGCTCTAACTCACTAAGCACTGGCAATTTTATGTTCCTTAATTCTTGAGATATCTTATATCTCTGAACATCTTTCTCATTCTTGATTCTTTTTTTATGTAACATAAAGTTATCTTTCTGTGCAAATTTGTGTTAAGTTAAATGCTTTTGAAATTATTAGTCTCTATCATCTTCATTATCTGACAGTTAAGCTGAAAATGTGATAATCTTTTTAATAAGGTTGTAAAGAACATTATAATATTAACCATATATTATCAAATTAGAGACTGAAATGTATGTATGTAGTTCCAACACTCTCAATGTCTTACATTGTTGTATTTAATTACAACTAATAGAAACATAAAACTGTAAGGGCAGGAAGGGACTAGAAGCAAAATATGGAAATAAACTGAAAGTAAGAAAGGCTTAATTTCTAATCTTGTATCTTTCAGGAGGTTTGTCTTACTTTTTATTCCTACAGAATAACTGTAGTTGTTTCTGTAAATACATAGCAGAAATGACTAGCCTTAGAACTCTTAAAATATAACAGCTCCTCCACTCATCTGACCATCCAACTCCAGGCTTAAAGTATGGCTTTAAGTCATCTTAAGGAATTCTGTATGATATCTATGAATGGGATTCTTTTGATTCTTAAGCTAAAGGTTGTGGCTAAGATGCAAAGCAAACAAGGGATCAGAACCAAAACACACTCTGTTCTTGATTTTCTGTGGGATCTAGACACATGCAATGCATGTAAGATATCCATTGAATTTGGCATGTTAGCCTTTCCGTATTTCTCTTCAGAACCTTATTAAATCAATTAAGGTTTCAATTTCACAAAAGGAGTTTAAAAAGCAATGGCCCTACTACATACTAGTTGCATTAAAAAGCTGCCCCATCTATCTTAAACATTATGATTTTGCAAATTGTTTTTGATGACCTATGACAGAATTTCCACGGCTATTAGATTTTATGATGAAATACTCCAGTGATGTTTATTTGGCCGAGTTGAATCAAACATGTTAATGGCTAAAAAAAACTACAACAACAACAAAGCTAACATCTATTTTCTGCTGAAGAATCTATTATACACTTGCAAGAGGAAGGCTTGTTTGCATCAGATGGGTATCTAGAAACTGTTAGTATTCCAGATCACCTTGCCTTAGGTCATCTTAATTATCCAGAGATCATCTACAGCCCCCTGAACTTGAATCTAGAAAAATCATTGAACAACTTCCCCTTAAGACTTCCTGGCAAGCATCAAGAAAATTTAATTTAAAAATATGCAGAAGAAAGAGTCCAATAAAGGCTTTACAATAATGATAAAAATCTTGTCAATCAATCGATGGATACCATAGAGAGAACAAAAGGCTAGAGGAAATTAAATAGGTTTCTAATGTGCATTTTATTTGTTTAATTCATCAGTAGCTGTATCAGATAAACTCTAAATTCCCAGTAGTTTAATTCAATTAAAATTTCCTTCTCATCATTTTGTCTCAATCCACAGAAAAGATTTCCTGGGCAGCAGCTTTTCCTGGATTTGTTGGTTCACTTTCTATTACTATAATGAATACCTGAGACTATCAATTTCTAAAGAGAAACTTATTTGGTTCGCAGCTTCAGAGATTTTAGTTTAGGACTGGTTAGCCTCATTGCATTGGTCTGCAGTGAGGCAGTACATCATTATGGAAGCATGTGGAAGAACAAACCACTCATTATCACATTGTCAAGAACTAAAAGAAAAGAAAGGTTCCACAATTCCCCCTTCAAGAGACACTCTCAATGACCTAAAGACCTCCCACTAGACTCCACCTCCTGAAGGCTCTACTAGCTCTCAGAAGTGTCATGTTAGGAACTAAGCCTTTGCCCCATGGAACTGTGAGGAGACACAATATCGAACTGTACCATTGAGATTTGGCAGGGAATCAGTCTCCTTTCGTTTAAATGGTCCTTGCAACTACTTATTAACTGAATTGAGTTGGAAGAGGGCTCCATTACAGGTTCATAGTCTATGAGGAAGAACTACACAATAAATCTAGATATAAAGGGGGCTGGGGATCATAGTCCCTTGGTAGAAGCCACCAAATAGCAATAGTACTACACTATAGAAAGAGAGCACAATGTGAGGGTCTGGCTAAGCATTATTGTTTTCCCTTTCTTTCTTTTTCTTTTCCTCCTTTTAGAGCAGACACTCAAGAGTAGGGAGGTAGTGATGGTAAAGCCTCTTATTGCATGTCATTAATATACTTCCACAAGACCCATTTAATCGTGTAGTTATTGACATCACAAAGCATGCCCAATTCAATCAGCCTGTGTTAGTAGTGTGCGACAGATTCTACAAGGTGCTAAGGGAGAGAAAGATGAACAGACTTAGTTGAAGGAAAAGCGGGAGACAGATATATGCATAATTAACATTAATTGAAGGTGAGATAAAATGCCAAAACTGAAGCAGACATAAAGGGTTGGTGGAATGTCAAGCAGGAAGACATTAAATCTTGCCCAGTTAGCAGAAAAACCTCATCTCTAGGCTGAGCTCTATATTTTAGAAAAGACCTACTCAAGCTAACTCAGATAAAAGGAGAAATTATTTTAAAAAATATGATTACATGAAATGAAGACATACCCTTGGAATTAGGCAGAATGAGGCTGGTGGGAGAGGCAGTCTGTCTGCTCCCTCTTGGTCTCTGATTTTATCTCTATCCTCCCACCTCCTACACCCATCCTTTCTTTTCCTCCTTGGTCCTACAGTGTTGTCAGCCCAAGTCAGATATCTTGGATCTTCTGGGTCTAATAGTACTCTCTGACTAGAAAGGAAACTGAAGTATTCTCAACCATTTGATGGACAGGTTTGCCTTTAGTCCACCACTGTGGAGAAACATGGATGTATAGAAAGGTGGGGTCACATGACCTAGCAAGCTGTCCCTTGCAAGATTTTGATAGAATCTCTGCTTTAAAAGTGGGTAAAGCAAGCTACAAATGAAAGGAAGACTTATGGGTTTGGGTTTTTTTCAAAAAGAAGGAAGGAAGGAAGGAAGGAAGGAAGGGAAGGAAGGAAAGAAAGAAGGAAAGAAAGAAAAAAGAAGGAAGAAAGGAAGGAAGGAAGGAAGGAAGGAAGGAAGGAAGGAAGGAAGGTAGGAAGGAAGGAAGGAAGGAAGGGAGGGAGGGAGGGAAAGAGGGAGGGGGGGGAAGAGAAAGAAACAAAGCCAGCCAGCCAGCCAGCCAGACAGTCAGGCAGTCAGACAGAGAGAGAGAGAGAGAGAGAGAGAGAGAGAGATACTGTAATCAGCTTTCACTTTGTTTCACTATGGAACTGAAATAAACTCTCACTGTCCTCTGGACTTCTTATGGGCTTCATCCCACATGTCCTCATATGGGCTGGGGCCATCTAGACAGGTGGTGAGACTACAAAATAATGCTGCAACTCTGTTAGCCTGAGAGCTCCTTGCAGGATAGGAACATGAGAAGGATTTTTTTTTTAATTGAAACAGAGATTCATAAAAAATACAAAAACACAAAAACAGGGAGAAAGAAACTGTTTCTCAATGGAACACCAAGGAGACTCCAGGTCATCTCACTGACCTTTAACTTGGCAAGACGTGACAAGCTGATGAATTTGAAGGGTATATGTCAACATGAATGTATGGAAAGTATATTGGGAAGAATAAACCCCACTCTTACTTGTTTCTACCTAGTCATCTCAGTGTTGGGGGTTGGGCATACTCAAATGAATGAAAGTAATTGAGGTACTAATTGCCTCATACTCAAAAACAGTGTATACACAGAATATAAATTGATCACAAAGCCACCAGTAACACCTCAAAATCGTGTGTTTGATTGTAAATCTCTTTCAGCTTTTCTTCTAGAAAGAAATTATACTCTTTAGCTATTATTTGAAATTTTGAATCTTTTTATTCAATGCCCATTGTTGCAATCCTGTCTGCAAATCTGGACCATATCCTTGAATATCTTAGTGCTTGGCAAGAATTATTTGTAAAGAGACTAAATCTTTAGCCCTTGACAATTAGTTTTGATTTTTATAACATGGCTAAGGAGAATATATGTGACATAACCTAAAGTGGTTATAAAAGTAGACCAAAATCTCTGTTTTTGTTGTTTTTTCCATTTTAACAAAAGTAAGCATAAGATTGTGATTTTTAGTAGACTATTGATTATTTCAGAATTTTTCCAACAGCAGAATTTGTTAATTTGGTATCTTGTGTTTGGAAGCAAGTAGTATTTTGAATTACATAGACCTACACAGATAGTTGCTATCATTATCTGCAACACAAATGATAAAGTTTATAGTGTTTAATAAAGGCTCTATAGCTACCTCAGAGCTTCTAGGAGGACTACTATTAAATTCCCACTAGGGTTCCATAGTGATTCAGGCCACTGCTGGGAAAGGACACTTGTGTCCTTTCAGGACCAACATTGTCTAACAGAGTGAAAAAGAAGGGCCTATAACAACACCGAGTAGGGAGGAGGAGCAGGGGCCATGGAATGACTATGGAGTTTAGAGACAGGCCCTTGCCCATTCTGGCTACAGAAGCTCTCGGTATTCAATGTTAAAGAGAAGCTCCACAAACATAATGCTCCATCCTCAACCAGCCTCATGATGGCAACTTGGTGCCAACTTACTTTACTTTGGAAGTCAAGAATTTATTGGGATATACTTAATTTCTACTTATTATTGATTAAATTCATACTTCCTATGTAAATTAGGATTTCCTTCCTTCCTTCCTTCCTTCCTCCTCCTCCTCTTCTCTCTCTCTCTCTTTCTTTCTTTCTCCCTTTCTTCCTTCCTTTCTTTCTTCTTTTTGGAGAAGTTACATTGTCTTTTGTTGGGATCAATACCAACAGGCATTTTTATTCTTTTCTTTTCAGTTGTAAAATTTGTGCTGATGACTCCTTTATAAAAGATTCATAATTTCATTTTGTTTTTATAATTCATAAATACACTTCCATTAATTCTTACTATAACTTTCCAAGTTTGTTAGAGCTCTCTTTAGGCTTACTCTCTTAAAGTTGGCTTTAACGGCCTAAATTTTTGTGTTAATCTTTGCTTATTGTTCAGCAACTGGGTTCATTAATCCACTAATAGCATTGGAGAGGTGCTAAAGTTTTTCAAAACTACAGATTGACCTAATTAATGTCTTTTCTGAATTGTGCTAATTCCCCCATTAACCACTCTGGGGCCTCTTAAAGCTCCCCAGTCTCTGTGGACGTCTACCCAGAAGTGTTGTATGCTTAGAGCAGGTAGTGATTGCCTTGATTATTTGTAAAATAGCAGTGTTTTTTAAATGTTTTCAGAAGTATTTTCATTGTTGCCCTTTATTTTTTGTATTAATTACATATCACTCTTATTTACTACTTTGCCAGCTCTTGCTGGTCCTCTACCCTGATTTTCTAAACTCACTGAAGTCTTCTCTCCATACATACCACCCCTGTCCAACAGCTTCAACTTCTTCATGATTAACAGCAGAAGAGAATTAAGCATAGGCTTACCAGAACTATTCTCTTCACCACACTGACTAAAGATAATCTTTTAGAGTGGAGAAAAAATAAAATATTTAGAGTGGCCTTTATTGTTCATTATTTTAGATTGAACTACTAAGAGTAATTACATGTAATGATAAATTATTCTATATTCATAATGGCATAGTTACATGTGATTCCTGAGCTGGGGGTGCTGACCTAAACGTGAAATTATTACTTGACCTCACAAAGTGTAAGTATCAGACAAATAAGCTTATTTCTGGCTGAATTGCTTCCATGCTCTTCAAATTCAGTATTTTTCCCTTTATGTAGGGGAGATCTGGTCCAAGACTTCCTACAAACCACAAAGCAATTTACAGTATCAAATCCTATAAATACTATTCATTTTCAACCATACATGTGTACCTATTATAAAGTTTAATTACAAATATTATGTGAATATTCATGGTGTCTCACTCTACCTCTCAAAACATTCTGTTGAGCTGTACCAGACTTCTTGTAGATAATGCAATGAATATGTGATGAGGTAAGTAACATATGCATGGTGATAAAGTATTTGCGGTGGGAGCTACTTGAACACAAGCATCATGATACTCTATTGTTGTTCTAGTAGCCTGGATGGTTACTAATGAACATGTAATATATACAGCATGGATGTGCTGTACAAAGGGATGATTTATGACTCACATGGAATGGAGTGGGAATGGCATAAGATTTCATCACACTGTTCAGCACACTGTACAACTAAAACCTGGGATTATTGTATATCTTGAATTTTCCTTTTAATATTTTTCAGATCATAGTTGAACATGGATAACTGAAATCACAGAACACAAAGGCTGTAGATACACAGACACAAAAACTATTGTACAGAGGTACAAATACGATCAAACAATTCTTATTTTTAAATGTTTTTCTTAGTCATAAATGTGATTTCCTCTTCCCATGTAAGATTTCTCCTGTATGGGAGAATAAATCAATCCTGCACTAATGAGATGGATTAAAATTAACAAAGTAACAAATGTACAATCCAAGTCTAACAAAAATTCGGATGTCATTTGATGATTTATTGGACAAATCTAAATTTCATGATGGCCATGATCTCCTAATTTTCTATGGCTTGTCCCCCTTTTTTTTGTCAGAGGTCTCTATGAACCATGTGTTTCTGATGCTTTGACATCTGGGACCTGGCAGAATCCTCAGAAACTGCCCATTTTAGGGCTTCAATTCCTAGAGATAGAAAATGACAGCCCTGTGAGTATATCTTTTGAAATTCATATAAATGGATTCTCACAGTTACAGTCTTTGTGTCAAAAGAGTGTTTGTGAAATTACTAGTTCTGTTGCATGTAAGTGTAGTTTGTCATTTTGTTTGCCATTGTGTGAATGTACTACAGTACGTTTATCCATTCCAATACTGATAAGCATTGACTTCTAGATTGAGACTATCATGACTAATGCCACTATAAACATTCTTTATACATAGTTTTTTTGTCTTCCATTTGGGTATATACCTACAAGTGAAATTGTTGGGTCCAAGGGTGTCTTTAGCTTTGGTATTACCATCATCAGTGTACAAAAATCCTGGTTCTTTCATATCTTGGCTATGTTTCCTCCTGCCAGCCCTCTTCCTTTTCTGACTTCTAGTGGATAGTAGTATATATAGTAAGATGGGAGTGTGTTTTCCTGATGACTAATGAAATTGAGGACTTTTTCTTATACTTTTTTGCCCTGGATTATCTTCTTTCTTCAAGTCTCTTTCTTATTTTTCTATTGCGTTGGTTTTGGTAAATACTGGACAAATTTTGTTATGTGAACTATCACATCTTTCCCATTACAGTATTGTTATTCTAACATTTGGCTGATGACATGAATTCTAGAACTAACATCAGCTTAGCAATGTTAGTAGACACAAGTTGTCTTAGTATTTGCTATTTTATTTGCTAGATTATTGTCAGACATATTAAATTTTCTGGAGTAATTCTGGGTTAATTTCAAGTTATTCTTGGGAGGGAGACTAAAGGTGTCTTCACATACTTATGGACTTTACAGAGCCTAAATACACTCCTTGGGATTTAAATTTTATAAGATTTGTAAAGGGAAGCATGTGGATTCAGAAACATTGGAATAGAAAATCCTTAGGTATGAATATCAAGCCCCAGGACCCAGAACAAAGGCATATTGTCAAATGTTTTGTTTTTGTGTTTCAACAATAGTAGTAGTAGTAGTAGTAAGTCAAAAGTAGTAAATAGAAAGAACTCTAATGCAGTACTGTAACTGTTGGCAAGTGATGTCACACTGAAACAGTACAATATAGATTGTCAGAGACACTCTGGAAGGCTGTGCAGTGTAATGCTGTTTATGACATATGGTCTCTGTGACATCCCTCCACAGTTTGATTACTTCATAGTCCCAACATTCAATAGGCATATATTTACATTCCTTGGTATACAGCTTTCTTATCTTATGATGGTGCAGATTCATATTTGATGTACCAGAGTATGTGTTACTTAAAGCAGAATTTCTCCCTGCCCAACCTATGCAGTGCAGAGGCAGCTGGCATAAAGAAAGGGGTGTGTAGCATTTTGGCCTGCCATGAAGAGACCTGGGAACATACTTAAATTTCATGTCTATAATTGACTTTCTGTGGTAGCTATTCACAAAATCAAAATCACAAAAGATTTTAAGTTGAGATCATCTTGAATGATCTTGTTCAATGCTTGAAACATAGAATTCTATTTCTTCAAAGAATTTACTATTTTTAAGTTAGCTTCTTAAGTTTATTTCATTATATTTTATACATATTCTTAATGTATTTTAATCATATTCATCTCCATTACCTTTCTTAACTCCATAACCTCAGTAGTTCTTTTCCACTTCCCTGTCCTTTCTATTCTTTAAAATTTTTTTGATTCTCCATATGAGAGAAAACATGGTATATTTGTATGTGTGGCTTATCTTGCTTGCTATGATTTCCACTTCTTTCCATTTTCCTGCAAATGATGTAATGTTGTTCTTTAAGGTGGAATAAATCTCCATTGCATATGTAGTATTGAATAATCTACTGGTTCATGTATTTTTCTGGAAAGAGCCATATTTCTCACAATTCTCCTAAGGGTCAATGGATTCCTGTCACATGCAATTAAATGACTAGGCCATTGCTTTTCTTGGGCAGAGGAGGGAACTGACCAACTTAAGGTCCTGTATATAGTGACTGGCAGAGCTAGGGGCGGCATCACGTTCCTGACTCCTGGAAAACGTCTTCAGACAGAAATAGAGACTATAAGGTTAAAAGTAGAAAATTTGGATAGGAATCTTTCTCATAAGAGGAAGCAGTGGAAAGACAAAATTTAACCTACAAAACATTGCTGTATTACCAAAGCATTCATTTATTTTGGAACTTGAGGGAAGTCTGTAATGAGAGTTAACAGTATTTCTGATTAATCAATCCTATCTGCTCTCATACTGTGCTAGGATCCTCCTGAGTGCTGGGATATGGTTTATTAATATGGAAGGAATGTGGCAGCTCACCTCTTGTCACTTGCATCAGTTGCCTGCTGGCCTGGTACTCAGTTTTGTGTGGCAGAACCTTACTGAGTCTGAATGATAATGGGCTTTTTAAATCTTAAACAATAAACATCCATTTCACCACTCCACCCAGCACAGAAACACTCTCTAACCTCAAATCAGCCACAAATAAGACTTGGAAATCAATTCATTGTGCATAGGCTTCCTGCTTGGTTCATATTTTTCAGGAAATGATATTAGTAAAATATCTGCAGAGCATGTGTGTTTTGAATATGCACAAGTTGAGATAGTGTGTGGCATGGAGTCTTCAATCCTTGAGCGATACTTGTTTTTATCCATAGAACTTATTCTATTAAGTAAAACTGATTTTTATGCATTGTAACTAGGATGGTAAAGGCTCTGAATGGGCTTTGGAAGAAGGAGAGAACAAAACAAAACAAAACAAAATGAAAAACCTCTGGTAGTTTTATTTTTTGGCAGGGGGATTTTCAGCTTCTCATATTCCTCTGGTTGCTTAAAAAATTGTTTCATTAAAAAGTGAATTTACTGTATTTGTGCTTGTCAGATTCATTAAGATATTCTCATGCATAAGGTATCAGATGCAGGCAAAACCAGTGTGAGAGCATTTGGCTCTGAAGAGGAATATCTATCAGGTTGAGAGAGAAGAGCAAATGGATGTATCTTCAAGTCCCTTCTATGAGGGTTTAAAGTTGGGAGGCAGACTTTCTTCCTTCTGTCTTCTAGGCCAGAGTTCCATTATTTCATCATGCTCTGGTGCTCCCAGGAGCTTCCAATTTCTGAAAATTCATGAGAACTCAAGGCAGGAGAGGCGAGTCTCAAATGTTTTCATTTAGAGGACCACTCAGAGAAGCCCCATCCCAACCATTTCTATTAGACTCATTCCTTTCTCTCCCTCCAATGCCCCCAAAGTGCTGCAATTAGTGGCTAAACTGATGCCGCTTTGGGGAATTTCAAGGAGCTGACGTGTGTTTTTCATTACCATAAGAAAATTAGTAACTTCTGCCAGAAACTAAAGCATTAGCTCTGTGAAACTATAATATAAACCGTAATGTGCTGGAGACCAACCCCAGAGAATGTGGGGGTCTTCTTGAAATAAACTGTGCAGAGTGTCTCAAAGCAGGGAAATGAGGGCCAGCCACAAATTAACTATCCCTTTAATGGTATTCATCCATTCTCTTCCCTCTTTCTGTCTACATGCACTTGCTTTCACGAAAGGCTTTTTCTCAGTTTTAATCATACATTCTAATTAAATATGGGACCTCTCCAAGCTTATTCTATGCCTTTTATTTTATGTTTCGAGAGCTCATTATGAAACAGAGAGAGAGGGACAACATGTGCCAAGGCTATTGTAAGGTAGCGATTCCATTTTAAAATCAGTCCAGCATGTTTGAGATGGAGGCATGATACAATGATCTCCCTTATTGCAGTTATGATTAAACATAATGAGGAGGATCAGTCTGCAAGCTTATCACTATTTTATGTTGTAAAATTGCCCATGAGTAAAATGCAAATACAAACAAGGAGTTTTAATGAGTCAATGTAATAAAATACCCAGGCAACAGGAAGCTGGTGGCAATGCTTTGGCTTCTTCCCAACGGGTGGCCATTGGATTTCCTAGGAAATTTGTAGTTTTCAAATATAAAATGTAAAATACTTCAAATTAGTTCTATAAAAGCATTACTCCTTTGGAAAGAAAAACTTCTCTTTCATGTGAAAGGTAACATTAAACTAACCTGCAAAATACAAGAAGAAAGATTTCCTTATGGTACTTTTACCTTTGTTAATATAAATACTTTGATTATTTTAATTAATTCTCAGGCTATACCTGAGAATGTAAAGATTACAAACGAGTGTCTTTTAGGATCACTAGAACTAGAATTCTCCCTTCCATCAGTCTCACAATTAAATTCTAATCGAGTCTTACACTAGGTCATCACCACAAGCTAAAGTTTAAATTTTCCTAGTATAAAGAATATTCTAGTTGCCTTTACTATCCATTGGATTAACTTGTAGACTTATAAACATATTCCAATTATTACAGGTAAAGGAAACCATGCCGGCTATGTTTCTTTGGGTTTGGCTTACTTTAGTTAGTATGATTTTTTTTTCAAGTCTTTCCATTTCCTTACACATGGGCAGTGTCATTCTTTCTGATGGAAGCATAGAATTCCATTGTGTATATATACCACATTTTCTCGATCCATTCATCTACTGAGGGGCATCTGGGTTGTTTCCATATCTTAGCAATGTTAAATAATACTGCAACAAACATGGTTAGGCTGGCAGCATTCGTGAGGGCTGGTTTGTGGTCATTTGGGTAACTGACGAGGAGTAGGATTGCTGGGTCATAGGAGAGTTCTGTGTTTAGTCTTTTAAGGAACCTCCATGCTGCTTTCCAGAGTGGTTGAACCAGATTACATTGCTACCAACAGTATAGTAATGTTCTTTCTGCCACATTCCTACCAGCTTCTGTTATTATTCATTTTCTTGATAGTGGCTATTCTCACTGGGATGAGGTGGAATCTCAATGCTGTTTTGATTCACATTTTTCTTCTGGCCAGAGATGTCAAACATTTCTTCATGTGTCTGTTGGCCATTCTTACTTCTTCATTGGTGTTGTCTCTATTTAAGTCTTCAGCCTACTTATTTTGAGGATTTGTTTTGGGGGGATTAATTTTTTGAGCTCTAGGTATATTTTAAATATGAGGCCCTGTCTGATGTATAGCTAAGTGAAGATCTCCCAATCTGTGAACTTTCTATCCGCTAGTTATATCCTTTGCCATGCAAAAACTCTTCATTTTAATGCAATCCCATTTATCTAGCCTTTCTTTGATTTGTTGTGTTTCTGGATCTTTACTTAGGAGGTTTAGGACTGTGCCAAAGAGCACTAGTGTTTCCCTATAACTTCCTGTAATATTTTGAGGGCTCCTGGTCTTACATTGAGGTGTTTGATCCATTTATTGTACTGTCTGCAGTTATTTCTTTTTTCTTTCTTTTTTCCTTTGGTTTATTCCCTGTTGTCATCGTTTTTGATTTCTGTACCCTTTGTATTGTATATAAGTTTATCTGATTTGGTGAAGGGAAGAGGAATCACAGAAACAGTGGGACAAAGGGTGAACCAAATCAACAGAGATACTCAGTAGACCCTATGTTGGAAATGAACTCTACAACTTGGGGAGAGGGGAGTTAGGGGCATATATGGGAGAAAATAAGGGAGGAGGTAGCATTGTTTAAAAATAAATGTACTTGTTGCCTTACTTATATAACTCTGCACATCACCTTTTTACTTTTTAAATATTTATTTTTATTGTGAAGATACTGTACAGAAGGGTTACAGTTATAAGAGCAAGGCAATGAGTCCATTTTCTATTGAGCATTGTTACTCCCTCCTTTGTCTTTCCCCTACCATCTCTTTCCTCCCTACTTCCCCAAATCCTCCCTCTCCCCCTCACAAAGTTGTAACGTTCATTTTCAACATAGTGTCTTATACATCTCATTGTTACAATGGGTCATCCTGTATCCTTATTTCAGCATTTTGTTATTTCTCTTCCCCTCCCCAAATTAGAAAATTGTATATACTAGATGCAGGATACTGGAATCAAATACAGTAACAACAGGGGTTGTACCATGGGGGAAGAACATACAAAGAACCAAAAAGATCACAGAGTACATTCATTATGAGTACATTAAAATAGCAACAAGATCAATAGAAAACCCACAGATTGGGAGAAGATCCTCACTAGCCATATAACAGACAAGGCTCTCATATCTAAAATATACTTAGAACTCAAAAAATTAAATCCCCCAACAACAAATCCTCAAAGAAACAACCTCCCAATTAATAAGTGGGCTAAAGACTGAAAGAGAGACTTTTCTAAAGAGCACATGACCTTTACAATAAAATTTAAGTTAAAAAACAATATTGTAATAGTCAGATTTTGATTTTTTCTCACTGTAGCACAACAAAAGCATATAAACTCTCTTCTCAAACATTCACAGTTCTTCTGCCTGCATAGGAAAATCCTATACGTGCTAGAGATGGATCCCTGTCCTTGGATTTCGTTCAATGCTGGCATACAGTATTTTGCTTTTGATTATTGGGGGTGGGGGTGGAGAAGAATTAGTTATATTCTAGATTTTGACAAAAGGGAGACTAAGGTAAACCTAAAGTTGTGTCTCTAAAAATTACTATGATTACCAGTAAAGATTCTTCCCTGAGTAAGTATGGACATTCATCCATTAACAAGAGAATATGTTCTGTGTGGCTCTGGAAATTTTTGGTAATTTGTAGGTAATGGGATAATCTTTGACTTTCTGTGGACTTTTAAAGCAATGTCTAGGCATTTGTTCTAGTGTGAACCTGTTGGAGACCGCTTAGCACTTAAGTTCTTTCACTTATAGGACATATTAACTTTTTTAAACTGGGAAGTGGTGCTGTAGCTCAAGTGTTAGAGTGCTAGCCTTGAGTTGAAGAGCTCAGGAACAGCACCCAGGCCCAGAGTTCAAGACCCACGACCAAAAAAAAAAAAAAAAAACAAACCCACAAAGATTATTGCTTTCTAATATTGTTCCTGTTTAACCTGTATGTGTAGCCTGGAGCTTTGGGATCTTAACTGTATTCTTTCCTGTTTAAACTTTCTGTGCACAGAAACATTTGGTTCTGTGAAGATGTATTGATCCTTGTGGTTCCAGAGTCCTCTGTCTCTTCCCGAAAATAGATTCCAAAATGCAAGGGCTATAAATAAAGTTGCCATTTTAGGAAGCTCAACTCATTTCTCTGCCACATTTGGGGGACAAATACATAATTAAGGAGGATTTTCTTCTTGTTTGGAAGCCAAGAATTTAATCAACACTTGATAATGTAAGAGGTGCCAACTCTAAGTGTATCTAGTAAGTACTTAATTGATAGAGGAAAGAATCATTGTGCCACCTGCAATTCATTAAAATACCATGGGCCATTGTCAAAACTCCGGTGTGCATTCCTTGGATACAGAGGTAAATAGGATCAAAGTATGTTTTGTATTTCTATATGAAGACAGCATGATGAAACCCACCAAACACTGAAAAAATGGGGGTGGGAAGTACAAAAATATACTAGCGGAGGTGAACTTGTTCAAAGTACACATTTCACATCTATGGGATTATCGCAATGAATTTCCCTCATATTGTAAGTATATGCTAAATAAAAATAAAGTTTGTACTTGGTTTTTAAAATTTTTTTTATCTTTGTCAGTTGTGGGGCTTGAACTCTGGGCCTGGGCACTGTTCCTCAGCTCTTCAGCTTAGGGCTAGTGCTCTACCACTTGAACCACAGCACCATTTCCAGTTTCCTGGTGATTTTTTTGGAGATAAGAGTCTCACAGAGTTGGGCTGGCTTTGAACTCTGATCCTCAGATCTCAGCCTCCTGAGTAGCTAGGGTTACAGGTGTGAGCCACTGGTGCCCAGCTATACTTTATTTTTAAAAGTCTCGGTATAATTGCATTTCTTCAAATGATTTAATAATGTTATGTTCTCTCTATGGAGTTTCCAGAGTGTGAGAATTTTCTGGAATTTCCACTTCCTGGATTAGGATGCTGAGAATCTGCTATGAAATGGTATTGAAGAATGGCTTTTGTTTTAGAGAGATGCTCTTTAAAACTCCAGAGGACCCAAAGCAACTGGCTTTCACCACATGCTGATTTGACCTCACTGCTCAAACAACTGTGATGAACACTCTTCTAACTCTTCATTTAAAATAAATTCCTTTTGTGTTATGACCTTTCAACCTATGACATGCCAGAAACATAAAAAAAATGTTAAAGGGATGTTTTACCTGCTGAAAAGGTACATGGGGACAGGGGGATTGTTCAAGAATAGCTAATACATTTGAAAGAGAGAAAAAAATCTTTGAAATGGTAAAAAAAATCTATTAAAAAACCCGACTAAATTTGGATTAGACTGTATTTTTCATGTGGCATAAACTGAATTGCAGTTTGTTGTCAGAGAAAATTTGACACAAATGTAAGAGTGGCAGCTGCTACCTTTTAGCTGCCTTTACCTCCTCTTTTGAGTCAGATTTCCCCATGGCCCCACTATTCTCCAAGCAGCTCTCACTTGTTCCTTCAAAATGCGCCACTGAAAGCTGTAAGGTACACACACACACACACACACACACACAGAGCATATGTGAAGAGTCACACATTTCCTAAAATGTTGACAGGTGTCTGAAACCCTCATTATTGGAGATAGCTTACTGTTGAAGTTAAAGTACAATATTGAGATTGATAAAGATTGAAAGAGATGGGAGAAAGAGACTTAGCTAGTTCATGGAACAGCTGCAAGCATTCCCAAATGTTTTCTGCATAATCATGCAAGAAATTCATCATGCATTTCCTATTAAATATTCATGCAACTTGCTCCATAGGAGGGCTGTGGTATTTATTAATTCCCTGGTGTTGGTAGGTTTTGGTACATCTATTGCCAGCAATAAATGTGTCATGCTAGCAAAGTCAATTCTTGGCAGAAAATATAACAATATAATACATGTTTACAGGATATCACAAGCTTTAATTATGCCTAAATGATTTTCAAGGCTACCTTGAAATAAACAACTGATTTCTTTTGCTTTAAATGAAAGAAAAGGTCAGAGGGGAGAGAGTGGATGGGTCCAGAGAATCATTTCAATTTAAGTGTCCATCTTTGTCAGAGGTGAGCCATTTCTGCCACATGCAAGTAATTACTCTTGAAAGAAGCTAGGTCTAATGATTATCAGCAAGTGGAGTCATCTGTTCTTCCATGCAGTAGGAAATTCCCAAGACTTTATTAAAGGATGAAATGGAAAAAGTAATTTTCAAATATGCACTACCCCCCAAAGTGTATTATAATATGTCTTTAAGCTGGAGTTTACTCAGATAGATAGACAAAAATAAAAGTGAGCTGACTTTGCTATTTTGGGTTGTTATAATAAAATATCATAAACTGAGTACATTATAACCAACAGACATTTATAGCTCACAGTTTAGGTTGATGAGAAGCCTGGCAATTC
>NW_012267221.1:12447957-12480161 GCF_000151885.1 Dipodomys ordii
TTTATAAACAACAACAAATAAAAGGGTACTGATCCCAGTGGTAGGGGTTCTGCCCTTATGACATAGTCACCCTTCTGAAATTCTACATGCTAACAGCATCACCTTAGGGGTTAAAATCTTAATTGTTAGATTTTTGAATGTATCTAAAAATTTAGACTATGACAAGGCTGACAGTTTGCTCTTCAGAATGGTTTTGCATGGACAGATACAGGATAATGTGATGTCTTTTTCAGTAACACATTTATACAGTGTCTACACAGAGCTTTAAGCTGCAGAAAATGAAGTAGAATCAGAGAATAAAGGCCCTTTCCCAAAAATGACATTAAATTTATCAAACAACTAGAGGAACACATAATGGGTAAAGTAGAAATTACTATTTTATAATTTGTATATATATTTATATATTTGTTTCAGATTTGTATCTATTATAAATTATTTTATATTGTACTTATATATCATAAATTATAATATATGTATATTTATTATATATTTTATAATATTTTAAATAAAAAAGAATGCCTTTTATGGAAGTCAGTGTTTTGTATCTCTTGTACCTAACTTCTTTTTTTTTAATCTTTATTGAAAAGATGACAGGGGGGGTGCTTACAGTTACATAAGTAAGATTAATGAGTACTTTTGTGTTTTTGTTTGTTTTTGTTGGTCATTGGTCTTGAACTCTGGGCCTTGGCACTTTCCCTTAACTCTTCAGCTCAAGGCTAATGCTCTACCACTTGAGCCACAGCACCACTTCTGGCTTTTTCTGCTTATGTGGTGCTGAGGAATAGAACCCAGGGCCTCATGCATGCAAAGCAAACAGTCTACCACTGAACCACCTTCCCAGCCCCAATTACCTTTGGTTTTAAGCAGTTACCTCATCCCTCATTTTCTCTCCTTTAATCCTTCCTACTCCCCTCCCCCACCAAGTTGTAAGGTTCATATTCAACATAGTGTCAAGTGAGTATCAACGTTGCATTAGTTCATCCTTTGTCCTGCTGTTTCTGTGGTTCCCTTTCCTTTCCACAGATGGAATAAACTTATATACAAGACACAGGTACAGAAAACTAAGAGAAATAGTTAAGAATATCATAGATATATTCTAGTTCTTACAAATGGGGGAAACCTTGCAACCTTCTTTTCTTTGGGTCTGGCTTACTTTGCTTAATATAATTTTTTCCAGGTCTTCCCATTTCCTAATGAATGTGGAAATGTCATTCTTTCTGAGGGGAGCATAGAACTCCATTATGTATATATACCGTTCATCTACTGAGGGACATCTGGGTTGGTTACGTATCTTAGCTATGGGAAATAATGCTGCAATGAACATGGTTGTGCTGGTAGTTTTAGTATAGCTTTGTTTGTATATTATATACATATTAGACTGTATATACATATTATAACAGAAATAATATATAAACATTTATATAAATAATATACAATATAAATAGTATATTATATAATATAAAATAATACAATAGATATGATTTATAAAATAAACATTATTAAATAAGTATATTATATATTATTTATTTTTGGTGTTAATGCTGGGGCCACCTGGGTACTATCCCTGAGCTTTTTTGTTTCTTTTCTCAAGGCTAGTGCTGTAATGCTTTAGCCACAGCTCCACTTTGGCTTTTTAGTGGGTAATAGTAGATAATAGCCTCATGGACTTTCCTTTATGAGCTGGCTTCAAACTGTTATCCTCAGATCTCAGTCTCCTGAGTAGCTAGGATTACAGGCATGAGACACTGGTGTCAGACAATGTTTAACATTTTTATCTTTACAAAACACCTAATTATTTTGCTTTTCATGACAACTCTATTAAGTAAGCAAATCAGTGTTTACATTATATAAGTAGGGAAATGTGAATGGGGGCTATATGCTTTTTAGAAGAGTCAGGGTTGCTTCCGGTTTTTCTGATTCTTAGATGCATGGAGGCATAATGTAACTTAGTGTTACGTCAAAGAATGTATCTTCCATTTATTACTCTTTTGTTCTGTAGCAAAGGGTTCCCTTAACAGAGTGTTTTTGAAAAACAACATGGGTTTTTGGTTTCTGAACATGGTGAACTAATTTTCAGCATGGAGTAAGATATCTTTCTGTCAAAGTTGATTGCTTGATATAAGTACTACCATTTTAAAGGTAGCTACCATCTTACAAAAAGCTATTTTATTAAGCCACATCCTGTTATAGAATTGTTTTTCTAAGAGCTAGAGTTGTGGATCAAGCAGTAGAGCACCATTTAAGTTAGAATTATTTTTCTGACAAATTTTGGCCATGTGTCCTGGTTGTGGTTGATTCATTCATCCATTGAGAGGCATCTGAGCTGCTTCCATACCTTGGCTATGGTGAACAGTGCAGCAGTGAAAGTGGTTGTGCATGTGACTTTACTCTATCCTGATTTGTAGCCTTTTGGATAAAAGCCCATGAGTGGTATTGCTGGATCATAGGGTAGTTCTCCATTTAGGTTTTTGAGGAATCTCCAAACTGCTCTCTAGAGTGTTTGAACAAATTTACATTTCTACTAAGAGTATACTTCTGTTATTGCTTGTATTGATGGCCATTCTGAGGGGGAGATAGAATCTCAGTGTTGTTTTGATTTACATTTCCTTTATGGCTAGAGATGTTGTCCACTGGCCATTTTTACTTCTTCTGCAAAGTCTCTATTTAGCTTATTGCCCATTTATTGATTGTGCTGTTGAGTCTTTGAGGGTTTAGTTCAAGCTCTTTGTGTATTCTGGATATTAGGCCATTGTCTGATGTACAGCTGGCAAAAATCTTCTCCCATTATGTAGACAGTCTTTTGAGCTTGTTAACGATGTCTTTTGCCATGCAGAAATTTCTTAGTTTGGGGCAGTCCTATTTATCAATTCTTTCTTT
Source organism: Dipodomys ordii (assembly GCF_000151885.1). Taxonomy (NCBI): domain Eukaryota; kingdom Metazoa; phylum Chordata; class Mammalia; order Rodentia; family Heteromyidae; genus Dipodomys; species Dipodomys ordii. Next base: position 12,450,835 of record NW_012267221.1, read on the forward strand.
GATTTGCTGAGCCCTTGGAACTTGCCTCAGAAAGTTTCTGCCTATGTAAAGCAGTTCTAATGTTTCTCAAACTTCTTCCTATAGTAGTTTCATAGCTTCAGGTTTTACATCGAGGTCTTTAATCCATTTTGATTTTATGTTAGTAGAGGGTGACAGGGTTGCAGTTTCAGTTTTCTGCATGTCCAGCCAAGTTTCTAATAGGACAATCGCCAAATCCTGTCAAGTATAACTGCCTAAACCTGAGAGAATACCAGACTGAGATCAGACTGACATATGAGAAATTCCCTTCAAGAGTGGTGATAAATCTTCTGTGAATGGTTCTTCCCCAGTAATTTAGGAAAAAAAAACAAAACAAAACAAAAGCAAAAACAAAAACACCCCAAACAATGGATACAGTAAGTAGATGGGAACCACCTGACCATGGTTGAGTCAGGCCAACTGAAAAGTGTTGACTTGACAACAATCTCTCAGCAGGCAGTGTTTTCTTCTTACTTATTTGGTCAGCTCAATTGAGGTTTGATTAAAAACAAAGAGAGATACTGTCTACAAGGAGCTTATCATTTAAATCCTGGAAAGTTGCTTGCAGGACTATGTCTTGGGTCTCTACATGGTTTTCTCTCATGTTGCAAGGCCTTTTTGGCTCAAGGCCAAACTCTTTGAGTTTCCATCTCTTCCTCACCTACCTGGAGACTGATGTTTTGAAAAATGCCTGGAACAAAGATGAACTTGATCCTCTATGGGAAGGATAGCAAGTCTTGTTTAGAGCTGAGACATTCTACTAGTGAAACTAGGTTGGACTCATTACACCCCAGTCAAGTTGCTCCAGCTGCCAATCAGAAAGCACACCGCAGTTTCGCATCCCAGTCTTAAAGCTGTTTTAGAGATGTGGCCCAGGCCAAACATCACCCAGTCTCATTATGCCCAATGTGCTTATTTCTATGGCCTGGGAAGCCCCTCAAAGTGATAGAGAATTAGGACCTCAGCTGGAGAGTTGACCCCTACATAGGTTCAAAACTTAAGTCATAAATAACCCACATCAACAAATCTGCCTATGAATGCAGCACCCAATCTTCTATCCTGTTTCATTTATTTCTACCTGTTTTTACATTGCACTGTCTAGATTTTTATGAGGACATTTTAGGGAGAACCTGGGCAATCGGTAATTCTTCTGGATTCAAGTCCAGTGGGGTTGTCACGGGTATTTGCATAATTAAAATTTTCCTTTGAGACAGGCAATAAACCATTTGGGCAGGATAGGGAAGGGCAGGGCAGCAGTTTAAGGCAGGCAAAGCCTTCATCCAGATTAACATTTATGATTTGTTCATTTCCCATCTACTCTATATGAAATAGAATGTTTCTTTCTAGGAGGTAGAGCGCTAATTCACTCCATTTATCTGGCTTTCCACATACCTTACTTATTTATTTATTTTTGCCATGGCTAGAAGTGCAAATCAGACTCAAAGGAAAGCATAAATTCTACTTTGAAAACAAACTTTCATGACATTTGAGCATAATTTGAGCATTAATATTCACCAGTACTTATTTTCACAACTAGAATTTTGACTTTTTCCAAGTCTTTTCATTTCCTAACAAATGAAAATTTATATTAAGTGAAGCCAGGCCCAAAGAAACATGGGTCCCATAGTTTCCCTTATTTGCAATAACTAGTATATGTCTGAGACAAGCAGAAACGGTCAGATAAGTTGATGTTAGGAGAAATGAACCCCAAGATAAGGACTCAAATGTTTTTTTTTTCCTTGCGATTGTTTCTAACATATTTATAAGATGATTTCTTTGTTGCTTTGTATGTCCCTCCCCCATGGTATAACCCCTGCTTTCATTGTATTTGATGTTGGTATAATTTGTGGAGGGGAAGGGCAAAAACAAATCATTTAAATAGGGATACAGGTGGACCCATTGCAACAATGAGATGTACAAGTCGTGTCGAAAAACGAACTTTGCAACTTTGGCAGGAGGTGGGGGAGTGGGAGATGAGAAAGGAAGGGAAGGGGAAACAAAGGAGGAGACCACAATGCTTGATAAGAAATGTACTCATTACCTTGTCCATGTAATTGTAACTCAGCTGTATGGTATTTTCACAATTAAAAAATTAATAAACTCTTTCATACTTGAAAAAAAAGAATTCTGACTTTTTATATGCGTACTTTCTGGCGTGTGCATATGCATATATTATTTCATCTATATTTTCCTAATGTTCATTTTCTATTTTTGATCATAGTTTTCAGTGAATATGAGGTAATAAAATCTGTTTTCTTGATTTCTTAGTCAATTAAAGTTTGTTTTTACTTTTAAGTTCTGCAAAAATCACAAGTAGCTTCTCATGGTAGCAAAGAATTGCATGAATCAACATGTTTTCCTGTAGCACATGAATAAGCTTATCTGGGTCTAATGCTGGTGTTTATATATTGTTAAGGCACACTTAAGTGACCTGAATCACTGCACTGGAAGAATCAATTTAGAAATATAACCTAAGATCAAAGGCAGTCCCATTCAAGAGAGTTTATGGTTTTAGCTCTCAAAAAAGTGTAAATGCTGAATTGCATTAGAGATTTTTTAAATCTCTTCCATAACATTAGCAAGAAAAACATTACAGTGTAACAACATGTACATCAATTGCCTCTCAGAAGTCTTGTATAAGTAAGGAAATAAATTGTAGTCCAACAATATAAAACCTAGAATTTCTAAAAAGTTCCTCTGTGATAGCAAAACATGATTTTCAGAAGCATTAGTGCTGAACTAGTTTATGAATCTTTGATAGTCTTCTGAAAGGAGATAGGCAACAAAAAGAATCTCCGGATACCCTCTACAGGTGACTGAACCCTACTCCTGGCCATCCTGTATGGAATGCTGCATGGGGCACAGGTCAGACTTGTCGAGACTTCCAAGCAGAGTCTCTCAGCGTTTGTGGGTGTCTTGGATTCTGTTCAGGATCTTTCAATGTGTAGACTGGGAATCTGATCTTCTTAGGACTCTGAAGATTTTTTCCCCATTGTTTAGTGAATATTGTAAACTTCTAAGCATGAATTCAAACACTCAGGAATGACTCCAAACAATTCTGAATTTCTAAAACTGTTATGATGTTTGACTTAAAAAAAACACTCTTCATTTTTTTTGCCAGTCTTGGGGCTTGAACTCAGGGCCTGGGCACTGTCACTGAGCTTCTTTGCTCAGGGCTAACACTCTATACTTAAGCCACAGCACCACTTCTTGCCTTTTCTGTTTATATGGTACTGAGGAATTGAAACCAGGGATTTATGCAGTTAGACAAGCACTCTACCAATAAGCCATATTTCCAGCCCAAAATACTACTCTTCAAAAAGTGGTAAATCTAAAGTTGGGAAACAAAGGATTTTTCCTTTATACCATTCATGGAAGTGTGGTTGAGAGATAAATAATTTCCACCCAGCCACAAAAGATACTTCTAAAGTTACAGTTTACCAACCTGTGGGATAGGAACCAGTTGCCACATTGATCCAAGATTTTAATAGTTGAGCTCATAAAGATACTGATAAGCCATTGTGCCAATGGCTTATACCTGTAATCCTAACTACTTGGGAGGCTGAGATTCAGAAGATAGAGATTTGAAGTCAACCTAAGAAGAAAAGTCCACATGACTCCATCTCCAAAATAATCAGCAAAGAGCTGGGTTAGAGTCATGGTTCAAGTGGTGGAATGTCAGTTGTGTGAGAAGCCCTGAGTTCAAACCCTAGAAAGAAAAAGAATGGAGAGAGAATTGGTGGTTGCTTCTTTAACTCCCTACTTTGTTATCACTGCTTGAAGTGGTTGATGCTTTGGTAGTGAGTGGAAGGCCCATCATAAAGGTGATGTTAAATAACAGCCCAGGACCATATACAACTGGATTTCCCACTGTGCATTGTCCCAAATAAACTGTTGAGAGAAAGACCAATGTGGCAAAGTCATGAAGTTAATTTTCATTATTAAATCTCCTTTATGGAAATACCAATATCAGCACATATCACTACAACCAAATGCACACATTTTGATTAGTATAGCTATACATACATGTGTATGTATATGCATAGATATATGTATATATGTATATTATATGTGTATTATAGATATATTCATATATCTATATATTTCATTTGATAAGAAATAGAAGTTAATAAAGGAAAGTTAAGATTGTTGGGTTATATACCTGGGTAACTGCCAGGTGCCAGAGGCTCAAGCCTGCAATCCTATCTACTCAGGAGGCTGAGATCTGAGGATCATGGTTCAAAGCCAGCCCAGCCAGGAAGGCCCATGTGACTCTTATCTCCAGTCACCCTCAAAAAGCTGAAAGCAGAATTGTGGCTCAAATGGCACAGCAGTAGCCTTGAGCATGAAGCTCAGAGACCACACGTAGGCACTGAATTCAGGACCTACACAAAGAAAAGAAGGGAAAAAAACTAGTTAACTGTTCTTTTTTTTAATGGTTTGATTTTTTTATTGTGAAAATACCATACAGAGGGGTTACAATTACATGGGCAAGATAATGAGTACATTTCTTATCAAGTATTGTTGCCTCCTCTTTTGTTTCCCCTTCCCATCCCTTCTCACCCCCCCCTTAATTCTTCTTCAATATCACAATTATTTGAAACAAGCTAAGTATTTTATGCTCATTTTCCAGAGGAATAAATGGGAGCTCAGAGAATGATCTTACTGGACCAAACTATGGATCTACTGTGACATAGAGAAGTTGAGCTTTAGCTTTGCTTGACTTCAAAGACCAGAGGTCAAACCAGATTTCATCCCAAGGAAGTTGCCTAATCTCCCTGAACATCTCTTTCCTTATGAGACCTACTGGAAGGTTATAAAAATCAGAAACTGAGCCCACCACAGTGTCAGTTTCTGAGCAGTATGGATGCTTGTGGTGCTGATACCACTCTTAGACCTCTCAGAAAAGTGCATACAATTCCTCTAATCTTCTTTTGAATCTGCTCCTTTCTTTTCCTCAACTCAGTCTCATTCATGCCAAGTCTTACTTTCTGCAACTGTGATCACAGGAAAGCTTAATAGTTTTCCTATTTTCACTGTGGCTTCCTGTAGCCCAAGTTCATTTCCTTGCCAGCTCCCTTCATCTGAAGCAGTATAAAGATGAGTATTTTGAGTAAGTTTGGGAAGGGAAGAGCTTTTTTTTTTTGCATTTGACAAATTGCACATTGGCTATTTTATGAGCCTATCTTTCATCTTAAAAGGAGGTTATGAATGTCATGGCAGCATTTCCTCTAGAAAATGTTGATTAACTTTTTGTGCAATTGAGCTGTTAATAGGCAGTACCATAGCTTTGGGAAATCTAACAAATATTGACAGAGCCCAGTGAAATGGCCTGGTGATTATTATGCTCATTCTCACATAGACCAACTGGGGTCCTCCTCTGACAAACTTCAGACAGGCTTTGTCTGACATAACCAATTCTTACTTATCCAAGATTAGAAAGAATTTTCGGGAAAAAATCCACTTTGTTCACAAAAGGTATATATAGTCTTCCCTATCACGTTTGTTATATAGTATCCATTTTCACATAGCAAACTATTGAGTCAGGTTCCATATCTGGCTTATCATAGTGTCTGGATGAGGACCTCCAGCATTATCTAAGCAAAATGTCAGCATTCAGGAATTCCCAGTTGTATTTATCAAAGCATTTTGCAACTGTCAGTATCTTGTGCAACATCCACCATCATCATCATCATCGTCATCATCATCATCCTCACCTGAACACAGACATGCCCCTTTCTTTCAGAAGAGGTAACTATAGTAACAATGCATGCCAACACTGCAGTACATACTGGTAAGGGGTGTTGGTGTTATACTACAAAGGTCACATTTTAAATGCTTGGGCTTAAAAGGGGTTGCCAGTAGAAGCAGCTTGCTTTCTGTCAGTGACACCATTGGTTACAGAGAGAATTACTCCCCTGCCACTATGAGTTTCACAGACAAGAATCAAAGATAAGAAAACTGGTGCTCTGCCTTTCTCCCCTTCCAGCTGAGGATTCAGTATGTTTCCCAGACTGGGATTAAGATTATCAAGGGCAGCTGATGGGAACTTTTGGGAAGGACTTACTCTCAAATAAAAACAGATGCACAAAAATGTTTCCTTTTTCCTGTTGGAATGCCTTTGTGGATAGGCTGGGATGGAGGTAACCATTTTGTAATCCTTAGAGCAAAACACTAAGAATTCAAACCTAACTCTGAGTAAAGGAGAACAGAAAGATGAAAAGAACCTTGGTCATCAACAGCCCCGAGAAGTTCTTGCTTCAGTGGTGGAACTGCCTTTGCTTCCAGATGGTTTGCTCTATTAAACAATAAGGACTCTTACTTTCAGTCACTGTTAGTGGTCCTTCTGTTCCATGCAGGCCAGACCTTGCAGCTGGTGCTCCAGGGCTCAGGAGAGGAGCCACTGGGGTGGGGATTGGACATACATAAGGTGAAAAAGCCATAATTTGAAATCTTCCTGAGGTGGCTGAGAGCTTAGCTGTGGTCCGTTGCACTTGGAAGCAGTCTCCAGGAAATGGAAGCTGTAAGAATTTACTCTGCCAGCCTGACCAGGCAGCCTGACCCTACTTACCTCCCATGCCAAATTCCTGGTGTCATTTATAACACAATCTCAAGTTTAGGGCCAATGGTGGTTTTCAGAGCTTTTAGTTTAATGGATAGACAGATGTTTGGGGAAGTTTATTTCTCTGAATATGGCTTATAAATTATAGTCTCTTCAGACATATGAAGGGAATAGAATTTAAAAGCATATTATTAACAGACAGAAGTCATTTATGCCCCTTGAAAATATAGTCATATATACAAAGGTCTTTTCCTTCATTAGGCAAAACTGTTTTCACTATTATATGCAATAACTGAAATGGAGACCAAAGCCTTGCACTCTACACTGATGGGTAGAGATATATATTTGGGAGTATGGAAATACTAGTTTTGAAATCTACAAGAGCCACTAGTAAAATATATAGTAGAAGGCATGTTGATCTAACTTAACTATCCTTTCCTTTTTTTGAATTTCAGAACACCAAAACATTTTTGAAAGTTTTTTAAAATTGTTATTGTAAAGGTGATGTACAGAGGGGTTACAGTTTTGTAAGCCAGGTAATGAGTACCTTTCTTTTTAAACAGTGTCACCTCTTCCCTCACTTCTTCCCAGTTTTTCCCTCCTGAACTCCCCAGCCTGCAAGTTGTATTTTCAACGTAGCATCTGGTGAGTACCACCAATTGTCCCACCATTTCTGTGCTCCCCGCTTGTCCTCTCCAGATCAGATAAACTTACATACAATACAAAAAGTAGAGAAAACAAAACCAGCGACAAAGGATAAAGAAAAAACACAAACTAACAAACTAACAAAAAACCCTCTTGTTTCCATTTCTTGGGGTTCATTTTAACAAATATAATTTTAAATGATCATATAGACATAGCTATTGAGCCTTTATGGTCCTTCCCTAAGAATATCCTCCCTTGGTCTCACCATGTGAATATCCGGAGTCCTGTATATTTTTCTGGAAAGCAGTAGGTTCTGCAAAAGACTAAACATAGAGAGAGCTTCCCTATGGCCACAATTCCACTCCTAGGTATTTATCCAATAGCCCACAAACAAGGCCATACTAAAGCTAGTGTTCATTGCAACATTGTTTAACGTAGCCAAGATATAGAATCAACCCAGATGCCCCTCAATGGATGAAAGGATCAATAAAATGTGGTATATGTACACAATGGAATACTCTTCCATCAGAAAGAATGATATTGTACCATTCGTATAGAAATGGAAGGATTGGGAAAAAATTATATTAAGTGAAGTAGGTCAGACTGAAAGAAACAGGGTGCATGGTTTCCCTCACTTGTGTAACTAGAATGTGCCTATAAATCTACAATTAAACACACTGGATAGTGAAAGCCAAATGATCTCCTCCCCTCCCCTTCCCCTTCCCTCCCTTCCCCTCCGTCCCCTCCCCTCCCCTCTCTTCTTCTCTCCTCTTCTCTCCTCTCCTCTCCTTTCCTCTCCTCTCCTCTCCTCTTCTCTTCTCTTCTCTTCTCTTGTCTTGTCTTCTCTTCTCTTCTCTTCCCTTCTCTTTTCCTCTCCTCTCCTCAACTCTTCTCTTCTCTGCTCTCTTCTCCTCTCCTTTCCTTCTTATTTTTCTTTGCCCCTTCTCTTCCTTTCTTTTCTCTCATTTTCTTTTTTTCTTTTATCTTTTTTTACTTAGGATTTCACATTTGTTAGGTATATGCTCCACCACTTGAGCCACATCTCTAGCCCCAAGTTTCTTTTTGTATTTAGACTGGTTCCTTTATACAGAAGTAACTTTGTCTTTTCACAATCATATGTTATTAAAGTTTTGTGTGTATGACATTTGACATATGGAGGAAAAGAGGGAAGAAGATTTGATAATTTAGAAATTCCTTAATATTTTTTTAAAATCTAAAACCTCATTGTTTTCAGGTTTTAAATGTTGAGATAATAAAAACAATGGCTCACCTCTTTGACCCCTTTCATTTGCACATTGTGATTTTTCAAAATGTATTTTCATGTGCATGTGAAATTTACAAGCAAAATGCATTCCAAATGCATCGAAAACATTAGTGTATTTGGCACAAGAAACTTAGAAAATGTGATATGTAAGTTATCAAACAAAAACAAAAGAAGCAGAAAAGAAACCTCAACAAACAACAAGACAAAACATAAAACAAAGCAATGTCACTGAGGATATTGTGTGACAATAGCTCCAAATTGACATCCTCATCTGTTCTGGCTCCTTGGTTTTGGGTTCACTTTTCTAAAAATTGAAGGAGGAAATAAAAAAGTTTATGAGGGATGAAAAGAAAGCCTGAGGACAATCAGACAGACCTGTTATCTGTGGTCCATCCACCCAACTCTACTTTTCTCTGCCTCTTGGCTGACATCGATGTGTAAATGTTTAAAATTATTTTCGTACAGTAGTATTTAATATATAAAACACAAATAAGAGGTGAATCTCCCAAGATAAGCATCTGTTCAGCCTATTGAAATGATTTTTTTCAAGACAACATCAAGCTTAAAGTTGTAAATTAAGCAACTAGGTGTAGGGCAGATTGGGAGAAAGTGGAGGAGTTTCATTGGATGAAGCAGGTTAAGGAATCGTTGCACTGGTTTAGAAACTTAAGAGAGTGAGGTAGTATGAATGAGAATTGTTACTTGGAAAACAAAGAGAAGATAGATGCAAATGTGTCAAATTTGATGTTTTCTAAATATAGCTTTCCTTCTCTCAGCTCATCCACATTTGATCTTGGAGCCCTGCTTGAATATCCAGGCTTACTCCGAGCTAGAGATGCTTACTCATCTAGCCCCATGGTCTCATGACTATACCTCTGCTGTCCACTCTTGTTGCTAATGCAATGTGTAGTAACATCTGAAAGTTCTTCAGGAATTCTCTTTATTAAAGACTTTCCTATACCTCTGAAGTTTCGTTTCCACATTTTTGAGGATGACTCATAATTCCAGAATCTGGTCAAGTAGCACCTCTCTGCATAATCTCATGTAACACTTCCGTGTGATTGAGCTGACCATTCCCTCCCTTGAGCTCTTTTGAATCTTGTCTGGATTTGGATTGGGCACTTATACCTCAGAGTACTTGCATGATATTTAAACTCTTTCCCAATATACACTGCAATGACCCTCAGTAAGTAATTGATGCATTATTTATTTTGTGCCTAAGCACTGCACACAGATTCTGTCTTGTTCCTGGGTCCAATTCTCTTGCCTCATAACATAGTTCATACCACTGACCTCCTACCTTCATTCTTGTTCCTACCTATCTCTGTGAGACTTTATCATTGGCAAAACCCATTCAGAGTTGTTGATTTGTGTTGCCTTATTTCTCCCTCTACCAACAAACAGTAGGGCCCTGGCTAATCTCTACACAAGCTGCCACTTGTGCATAAACTTACAATGAACTCTGTGAACAATCCTTTATCAGGGCTTTCCTTCCTTTTGAAAGCTAAGGTATACTTAATTCATTAGACACATGAAGACTAAACTCCTATCTCCCCCTACCCCTGTAGACGACCTGGTTTATTACTAGAGAACTCTGGACCCTTTTACCTTATACTTTTTAGCAGGCAGGGCTTCTGCTACCAGTAACTACACCTCCCTTAGGTTTTGCTCATTACCACATCCAGTGAAAGTTAGTGATGTCTTCTCTGATCATTTTGACTCTGCCTCTGATGACACCTTACAGAAGACCAAGAAGACTTTACTGAATCTGAGAACTGCTTGGAGTTGGAGGAATGGAAGACAAATGTGAGGCAGAGGTCAAGACCTAAGTGCCCTTAACTAAATGAGTAGAAAGAGGTCCTGAGGGACGAGTGCATGAGAGAAAGGACAGTTTTCAAAAGGAAGGAAAGTATAGCTTTCTTTTTCCTTCTTTTTTCTTTTTTTGTCTGTCATGGGGCCTGAATTCTGCACATGGGTGCTGTCTCTGAACTCTTTAGCTCAAGGCTAATGCTCTACACTTGAGCCACAGAACCACTTCTGGCTTTTTCTGCTTATGTGGTGCTGAGGAATCGAACCCAGGGCCTCATGCATGCAAGGCAAGCGCTCTACCACTGAGCCACCTTCCCAGGCCCAAAGTTGTTTTTTTTTTTTTTTTGTCAGTCATGGGGGCTAAACTCTGGGGCTGGGCACTGTCCCTCAGCTCTTCAACTCAAGGCTAGCGACCTACCATTTGAGCCACAGCACCACTTCCGGCTTTTTTCTGCTTATGTGGTGAGGTATTAAACCCAGGGCCTCATGCATGCAAGGCAAACACTTTACCACTGAGCCAACTTCCCAGACCCAGCCCTAAACTTTTTAAAAATGATTATGGGGTTGGGAATGTGGCTTAGTGATAAGAGTGCTTGCCTAGCATGCATGAAGCCCTGGGTTTAAAGCCAGAAGTAGCACTGTGGCTCAAGTGCTAGCCACAGTGCTAGCACTTGAGCAAGAGAAGCTCAGAGACAGTGCCCAGGCCCTGAGTTCAAACCCCAAGACTGGCAAAAAAAGAAACAAATGATTATGAATATCATTTGAATATACCTAGGGGCAATATTAAAATATTGAATACATTTGACATGTGCATTCACTCAGTAGCACAGATGCTAGTGTGTCAAGTTATATGAGAACCTAATAGCTAGCACATATCATGTGGAGTGAAAGGAGCTGGTGGAACAAGTTAATGGAAGTTCAGAGAAATCTTTGGCATGAGCCAGACTCAATAACCAAATAAATCTCCCATGTGAACTTCAGTCCTCTTTCTCTTTGCCTTCCCTCTAATACTTAGACTTTATCTATATGACAATAGGTAGCTTAACTGTTTTCTATCCCCCCTTATCAATGCTTAGATTGTTTTAAAGTTTGTTCTAGATGCCTAGTTAAAGGATTCAATTGTAGACATCCTTGTACCATTTTTTATGACTTCATAAGAGCAAGGCCAGCCCTCTTCTTCAGTGTGTTAAAGTCTGCTTTGATCCTCACAAAAAAGAGGACTGACTGCTATGGATTTATGCAAATTCAGTTTTTAACCTGCCAGCCAAAGATTAGGGCATGGAGATTAATTCTTAAGATGTATTTTTTAGCTTTTGAATTCTGTGTTCCAGGGAGAGTGTTTTTGATTTTTCTTTTTGGCAGATTTGATGTAGACATAAAGATGGAAAGTTAATTGTTAGCTCTGGGCATTCAAAGAAGGTAAGGATTTTTATTCACTCTATTTAAGAAGGACAAACATTGTCTAAGGATTTAACTTGGTATCAGTAGTTTCTGATTCAAATCGAAACGACAATAAATGTGAAATAACCAAATTGGTTGCATTGGGGGGTCACTCATTAGAGACAGCAGACAGTTAGCATAACTAATGAGAAAAATCTCTAGCAGGGGAAATAAGAATGCAGGATTCTAGTCTCACTTCTACAACTATTATGCTGGGAACTCAGTGCAGGAGACTGATTTTCCCAGATTCCTTCAGTTCTAGCTCTGATCAAGGAGAAATGCAAATTTGTTCCCCCTTTACCTGACAGGTGTGTGGGAGGTTTGTGGAGCTGGAAAGTACTACTTGCCAACTACCACCACCTCCAGCTGATCATGAGCTTTTGTCCTTTTGTTTCAACTGGCTTAATGGGGTAAGGGGCATTGACAGCAGGGCTATTTGTCATGCAAGACAGTCCTAAGCCTACTCAATAGAGACAGACTGTCACCTCAGAATCCCGGGGTCTTGACTCTGCCTGAGATTTGTTGACTGGTGACATGAACACCCACTTGAGTGTCTGGGAAATGTCTGCCTCCTCAGGGTTCCCACTGATCTGTCTCCACCCACCCTGCTCTGCTCCCTCCTTCTCCTGTCTCCCCTCACCCCCACATTTATTTCAGAAATGACCTTGCTTTGGTTCCAGAAAGAAACCTCTTGGCTTTGATCCTGTACTGGCAGAATCAGCCAAGTCATCCACATGTTCAAGATACCCTTGTTGGCCACCTCTCTCTCTCTCTCTCTCTCTCTCTCTCTCTCTTTCGATCTCACTCTCTCACTCTCTCTGTGTCTCCTAGATGAGTGGCAAGGAGTAGGAGGCTCTCCACTCCTTAATCTTCTTACGAATACATTTTACCTGGCTTTAGGCCCAGAGTTATCTGGAAGGAATAATATGTTAGCTGACTACTATACTTGAACAGATAAATTTAATGGATTTGTCAGTGTTCTGACATATATTCTTTACAGTTAAGGCTAACTTCACGAAATCACCTGCCTATTCTCTGCCTTTAACTACACCTCCATTTTTTTTTCCTACCTTGGAATATAAATCTTTACTTTACCCCATTGCCTTCTCAAGCTTTGGCATCAACACAATCATCCTTCACTGACAAATTCCTGAACAGGTAAAATATGTTGGTTGTGTTAAATTTCTTCACTGCTTGTTCTCATAGTGAGAGTAGATAAAGAGCCTGGCTAAGGCAATCAGGTCAAAGGTCTCCTCTACAAAGGTTCTGCATCCCTCATCATGGCCTTGAGCTGTACTATATGCAAGTCTTTAGACATCACATCACCTAGACCTATGCAGGATCCTGAGCATCATTCATGTTCCGTTGCCTCTGGAAGACATGCGTGTGAACAACAGACTGGTAGCCTAGAGGTATGCACAGGAAAAGGCATCTAGTCAGAGCAGCCATGAATCTATATGGCAGACGAACCTCTGATTGGGTCTGGGGAATGATAAATCCAAAAGGTTGTCCAATGATCTTGAGAATCATGTAGCTCTCTTCCAGAGATATATTATTAACTCTTGAACAAGGACACTAAACAGTGCCCTTTCTAAGGTTCCTTCCCATGTAGGGAGAGCTCTGCCTCTCTTCTGGTAGACAACTGAAATTAATCTCTCTGTAATTTGCTCTTCTCCTGGTAGACAACTGAAATGAATCTCTCTGTAATTTGCTATCAGCCCTACGTCATATTCTCAGCTATTACCTAATTACTTATCTCTAAGAAACTTTATACTGTAGATTATCTTATTTCCCTTAAGATGTGTCTTTGTGACACTGAGTTAGCTCTTCTCCTTTTCATCTCTTCTATCTGAGGATCCCCTTTTTAATCCTGCTATTAACTCAAACATTTGTTCGTGGCCCTGTTTCATCTATTGTTGAAGTTAATACTTTTATCAAAATGGGGATCACTCTGTACATAAACCCTATTCCACACCCTTTACTATCTGATATTCTTCCCTTATTTCTCCTGAATATTGAATCTACCCTTATCGTTCTCCTCTCTGGGGAGCCGACTTACCAGGCTTAACTATTGGATCTGTAGGCAAGTTAACCTCTATTGCCTTAGTTTCCTCAACTAGAAAATGGAAGGGGGTGGTGATAATAAAGTTTATCCCTTTGGACTTAATGTGTCCAACCCATATGGAAAGGACTTGAATGGTACCTCACTATTGTACTATATGCTAAAAATTTGTCAATAGTTAGTCATTATCTACAGTCTGCGCTCTCTAATTTTTTTAGTACCAGAGTTTGAATTCAGGACCTTATCCTTACTCAACTTGTTTGTTTTGTTGACACTCAACCATTTGAGCCATACCTCCAGCATGGCCATTTTGCTGGTTATTTTTTTTCTCTCATGAAGTCTTTTGGACTTTTCTTCGCAGGTTTGGCTTTGAACCCAGTCCTCTGGCCCTCAGCCTCCTCAGTAGTTAGGATTATATATGTTAGCTACCAAAGCCCAGCCCTTTGCATATTTTGTAATTCATCAAGTCATTTATATTTCTGTAATGTATTTTCTATCTCTGCTTTATTTCCACTATGCTTGAATGAATCAATGTAGGATCTTAGAGCTACAACCTGAGAGTTTCTTTTCTCTTTTTAATTAGGATGCTACTTTTTTCAAAAAGTTCTCCCTATATATGCATCATGTTCAAATTCTCAGCTATATATATATCCAAGACTCAGTATCAATTTCTCCTGCCTTGGTGGTCACCTGATCTGCTGCTATTTAATGCATAATTATCCACTTCAGCCAAATCAATTAACTTCCCTTTCCCCTCCTAGTGCCATATTGTTTCCAATACCTGAGCATATTATTTAGATGGCAACCTTTACATTGGGGAAGAGAAGTTGGGGAGAGTTAGATGGTCTCATATATGAGTTATCCTTGATACTTCTTATAAGTTTATCTTAAATTGATTAGGAAAGTAAAGAATCCTTTCAAAAGTCTTGGATCATTTTAAATATGCATTAAAATTCTAACGGACATAAAATATAAGAGAACTACAAATACTCAGTTCATATTATCAGTTCTCTAAACTTGCTAATGGAAAGCATTGTTTGATTTATTGAATACAGACTGTGCCAGACAGCATATAGTAGATGCACCCAGCTTCCTACTTTGCTCTAGTTGCTGTCTGACCTTTTCTATTTCAAAACAAAGGATTGTCACAGCACACTGAAACTTCTAGGTCCTCTTTAGAAGGAGAAAATCAAATTCCAAATTATATCTCATAGGATGCATTGCCTAATGTGCAGAACTATCTTCTGAAGGGTAACTATTAAACAGCATATGTTTATGGAGCTTCACATGTATTCAAGGCATTGCTTCAGTGCTATGGGGAACTTCAAAGAAAACTAAAACCTGTCCCTGAACCCTGCAGGATTTGGATTTGACAATATTTTCAGTGCTGAGCATATTTTTTTTCAAAAATTAATTTTTTCAGAGAGAAATACTTCTGTAAAGTTAAAAGTATCAAATATTACTACAAGCATTATAATAAAAGCATTTTTGTGCTCTACACCACCCTGGGTTTCATTACCTAGAAGCAGCCATACTCATGTGTTGTAGATGTATGATGATCTACTTAACTCATTATTTACAAATAAAATTTCTGAGATTTTTGATTCCTGAAAGATAAATGAGAACTTAGCTCTTATTATTCCTTTTTATTCCCTCTGTCCCTTTCCTTATTTTCCTTTCCCTCCACTCTTTCCTCCTCTTCCTCTCATCCTCTCCCCTTGCTTTTCTTATTCCTCCTCCTCCTCCTCCTTCTCCTACTTTTTCCCTCCTCCTCCTTCTTCCTCTTGGGCTTCCCTCCCCTTCCCTTCTCTCCCCTTCCTTCCCCTTCTCTCCTCTCCTCTCCCTTCTCCTCCTCTTCTCTCCTCCTCCTCCTCCTCCTCTTCCTCTCTCTCTCTCTCTCTCTCTCTCTCTCTCTTTTTCTTACCAGTTCTAGAGATAGAGTCTAGGACTTCAAACATATTGGGATATTGGGCAAATAATCTAATACTGAGCTACACCTCCAACCCCTACATTCCTCTCTTTAAAGATAAGAATATCATACTTTTTGATAATGTAATTACTCTGGGTTTATGTGATTGTATTGTTCATAAATTATGTAGAATATTAGGATTGTAAATCTTTTTCGATATAACTTTCTGTTTAATAATTAACAATGCCTCATTTTCCCCAATTTAAAAATTCTTCAACTCCTAATTTTAAAAAGTAATGGAACCTTTCTTAATGTGGTTGAACATTTTCATTTTTATCCTGACTGTAACTCCACTACCAGAAACTCCTTCTTGGTCTTGATTCCTATATTTCTGACTGGCAAGAATCTAAGTTTACTGAGTAGTAGAATCATGGGAAATTTGTTTATCTTTCTCTTAAATTGAATCTCAGGCCTTTTACCTTTAGTTTATTCATTAATTTTTTGTTAGTTTTATGTTGTCTTGGGATATCCTTTGTTAGTATCCTGGGCATTGATCCATGATACTACATTTTGGGGTCTTTGTTACTCACTTCAAACTTCAGTGATATCTTGGCTGAGTATAGAATTCTAATTTAGAAATTACCAAAATTGTGAAAACAAATTTCCCCTGTCTTCTAACTTTCAGTACTTTTGTTAGTAATTCTAGCAATTTGTAGACAACACTCTTGTGTTGCTATCACTTCCTGTCTTTTTTTTAACTTTGTGGTCTTCAACCTTTTAAAAGGTATTTAATGGGCTTGGAAAGTAGCTCAG
The DNA here is from genome assembly GCF_000151885.1 of Dipodomys ordii. Classification (NCBI taxonomy): domain Eukaryota; kingdom Metazoa; phylum Chordata; class Mammalia; order Rodentia; family Heteromyidae; genus Dipodomys; species Dipodomys ordii. The sequence continues at coordinate 12,467,357 of NW_012267221.1, forward strand.
TAGTAGAGCGTTTGCCTTGCATGCATGAGGCCCTGGGTTCGATTTCTCAGCATCACATAAGCAAAAAGAAAAAAGCCGGAAGTGGCGCTGTGGCTCAAGTGGTAGAGCGTTAGCCTTGAGCTGAAGAGTTGAGGGACAGCGCCCAGGCCCACAGTTCAGGCCCCATGACCGGACCCCCCCAAAAAAAGGTATTTAATATATTTAAAGTTAGGTGTATTTGTATTTTGTTTTAAGGATAGTTGGAGAAAATTTCATGAATTCTGTCTGCATTTTTACCTGGTCTCCAGTGTCAGATTAGTTTTGAAACACTGAATTATATCATTATGTAGAGTTTGCTCTGTGTGTGTGGGGGGGGGTAGGGGGTGGGTGTGCCAGTCCAGAGACTTGAACTCAGGGCCTGGGGTCTGTCCCTGAGCCTCTCTGTGTTCAAGGCTAGCAATCTATCACTTGAGCACAGCACTACTTTCGGCTTCTTTTGAAGAGTTTATTTCTTAGTAGTTTATTTATTCTGAGTATATAGAGGAGTTTATTGGCAGCTGAAATATACATTTAAGAGTCTCACTGACTCTCCTGCTTGGGCTAGCTTTGAACCGAAATCCTCAGATCTCAGGCTCCTGAGTAGCTATGATTACAGTCATGAAGCAATGGCCCCTGGCTAGAGTTTGCTTTTTAATAAAGCACAGAGAGGGCCGGGCATCAGTGGCTCATGCCTGTAATCCTAGCTGTTCTGAGGCTGAGATCTGAGGATCACAGTTCAGGCAGGAAAGTCCAGGAGACTCTTATCTCCAATCAACCACCATCAGAAAACTGGAAGTGGCACTGCGGCTCAAGTAGTAGAGCACTAGGCTTGAGCTGAAGAGCTGAGGGATAGCACCAAGGCCCAGAGTTCAAGCCCCACAACTGACTGTATATATTCATATTCACAGAAATATGTGGCTTTATTGTCTCCAATTAAAACCACAAATGTGTTAGCAAAAATTTCCCATTTTTTTTTGTTTTTGTAGCCACTAATCTACTTTCTGTCTCCACACAGTTCCTATTCAGGATAGTTCAGATAAATGGAATTATATGATAGGTGATTATGTGTTAGTTAATAGATATTTGTCAGACTTTTTGTTGCTGTGACAAATACTCAAGAGGAACAATTGGTGGGAGGGAAAGTTTACTTTGACTTATCCTGTCAGAAGTTTCAGTGAGTGATTGGGCGAATCCATATTGTTTCTGGAATTGGGGAGGCAGCACACTATGGAGGAAGGGCATGATGGAGTGAGGTTGTTCACCTAATGGCAGCTGGAAAGCAGAGAGAAAGAGAGAGAAGAGCCTATGAGAAGATGCATATTTTTCCAGGGCACACCTCAGTGGCTTACCTTCCAGTAATAAATGATGATATGAATCCATCAAAGTATTAATCCATTGATTATATAACAGCCTTCAATATCCAATCACTTCCCCAAAGCCCGTCAGTTAGCAAGCACACGTTTAGAGCATATGAGCTATTGGGAAGTTCTTCAGATCTAAACCATGCAATAGCCTGTCATGACCTGTTATGACACTCATTGAATGTAGTAGTTATTTGTACTTCATTCCTTTTCCTTGCCAAATTATATTAAGTGTTAAACTCTCTTAAGGCAGGTTTCTGTTTAACAGCAAAACAAAACAAAAGCCCTCAGAATAAAAAAAGAATATTTAGGACTTGTTAGTAGTTTACTACTTAGATGAATAATCTATTTCCAAATCTGCCCTTGTAGTCTTGCCTTTAAAATGTCTATGTGATCATGGCCACATATTTAAATCAAAGTTGCACATTTCAAAAAAGCTTTTTGTAGGTTTGAACAAAAACAAATCAGTGTATTCTAAGTATAGCTTATTCTTACTTCATTTTCATAGTAGGTACAGCATACTAGTCACCACAACCTTTGGAATTTCATTAGTGCTTATGCTCTGTGACTTGGGAAGTAAGCCCATAGACACCAATGAGATTTGAGCAAATACATGTTTTAGCTTGGATTAGGAGTTGGTTAGCTGAAGGAGACAGCCTTAGCTGTCTTACAATCTTGTTAAACGGCTCTGACTTAGCACTGGACTTTTTTCCCTCTGAGATCACAAAGTATTTCCTTATTGAATACTTTTCTTTCCTTAAAGCCAAATGGAATCAGACCAAGGCTGGGCCACTATACTTTTTTCCCCATATTTTCAGGAAGGTCAAATTTTTGTAGATACCTCTCATTCTGTCTCCTTGTCCAGCCAACATTTGGGAGGCATTGAATTGTGTTAAAGCTCCTAAATTCTACTTTCCTACCACTCCCCAAACGTATCACCTTCAAAAGAAAACACACATACTAATAGCATAGGAATTCCTATAGCTAAGGATAATTTTACAGCGTAAAAAAGAAGGGACAGCAGGCACTGGTGGCTCATGCCTATAATCATAGCTACTCATGAGGCTGAGAGCTGCGGATCACGGTTCAATGCCAGCCTGGGCAGGAATGTGAGACTCTTACCTACAATTAATCATCAGAAAACTGGAAACGGCGCTGTGGCTCAAGTGGTAGAGTGGTTGCCTTGATCTAAAAAGCTGAGGGACAGCACCCAGGCCCAGAGTTCAAGCCCCACAACTGACCCCTCCCCCAAAAAAGAAGGAATAGAAGTAATTTTTCTAAGGATTACTTTACAGCTAAAGAAGGGAAAGAAGGAGCTGAGAAGGTGGCTCAGTGGTAGAGTGCTTGCTTTGCATGCACAAGGCTCTAGGTTCAATTCCTCAGCACCACATAAGCAGAAAAAGTGAGAAGTGGCACTGTGGCTCAAGTGGTAGAGCGCTAGCCTTGAGCTGAAGAGCTGAGGGACAGCACCCAGGCCCAGAATTCAGGCCCCAAAACCTCCAAAAAAAAAAAAAAGAAAAGAAAAAAGGGGTAGAAGAAATGAGTGCCACTCTGTGTTTCTAAAATACTTAATTTCCTCACATAATATGACTAAAATATATAAATTTATTATCGGTAAGAATTGGGTCAATATGAGAAATTCAACTTAAATTTATTTTCAAACCAGCATTTGCCTACTAGTCTGATAATTGTATGATTTCAAAATACAAAGGTTACATTTTCAAGTAGTTTAATGGTTTTAAATTATTTTTATTCATTTGGATATCTGCAGTTATGCTAAAGTGGTAGTAACCCTTTTCAGAAAGACATCAGAGGTTTAAGTCCCTTGATATTAATACAAACTTTTTTTTCCTAAACACATATGCACACAGACACAAGTAATTTTTAGAATGAATCTTTTTCTTGTGAATTCAAGGACTATGAGAAAGCTTTAAATGCGCTCTGTAGGGGAATTCAAAGCCAACAATGCAGATACCTGACTTGTTATACTTATGCTACCTCCTCCAAAAGATGAGAAGGACAGAGGGGAAAGTTTACCTATTTTTATCCATGAAACAAGGTCACTAAATATGTTATATCAGTTGACGCCACACCTCATCTTTTAAAAATGTTCCCATGTAATATATAAAGTTTTCTCTGTTCCAATTGAAGAGTCACCTGGATTTTGTATCTATTATTTTCTTGGTTGGTTTCAAGGGTCTGAATTTTTGGTTGACATTTCTGAAATAAATATAGCTACTGGAGCAATAGCATTCTGATTTGGAAATCTGACTACATTAGAAGAAAATTAACCTTTTCAAAAAGCCACAGTTCTAAGGAATGATTTTAATCAAATGAGTTTTAAATGTTGTAACTGCATATAGAATTTTTGGAGAGATTGTAACTCCCTATGGAGCAACTTTTCGAAGGAAGAATATAACATCCAATAAATTATGAGTGAAGTAACTATGAAAATTGTAAAGAGGATGATAAATGGAGTTCAGTATACTTAACTGAAATGGTTTTTATAGTAACATTGGTTCAGAACTCAAAGAATCTGATTTTATTAAGTATTTTAGATATATTCAAAGAAAAACAGCATGTTGTTTTAATATCCAGTAAATTTTATTTTTGCTGTTGGAATACTCATGATATACTCATTTATTCATTTATTTCTTATCTGACATTTATTATTCATGATTTTCCTATGTGACAGTCACTTATACTGTGCTAAACATAAACATTGAAGGCAAGGTTAGGAAGCTCTTGCAGATGGGTTTCAGAAATACTGTACACAGCAGACTATGAAAATATTAAGCATTTTAGCTGAGTGCCTGTGGCTCATACTTGTAATCCTAGCTACTGGGGAGGTTGAGATTGGGAGGCTTAAGGTTTCAGACAGCAAACCATGAGACTACATCTCCATAGAGGGAAATTGGATGCAGTGGTGTGATCCTGTGATCCTAATGATGATGGGAAGCCTAAAAGTGGGAGGCCTGTGGCTCAGAAACATGCCTGGTGAGACCCTATCCTAATAACCAGTAGAAAGGATGGGGTCTGGCTTGACAGTATCATTCCAGCTTAGCAAGTAGCAAGCAGGAGGCTCGGAGTTTAAATCCCAGTACCAACAAATGATATCAGGTTATTTTGTCCCCTACCAACAATACTTTTTATTTTTGTCAGTGTGGGGCTTGAACTCAGGGCCTGGGTGCTGTCCCTCAGCTCTTCAGCTCAAGGCTAGTGCTCTACCACTTGAGCCACAGTGCCACTTACAATTTTCTGAGTGGTTTATTGGAGATAAGAGTCTTACAGATTTTCATGCCAGGCTGCCTTTGAACCACGATCTTCAGATCTCAGCCTCCTGAGTAGCTAGGATTACAGGCGTAAGCCACCAGCACCCAGCTACCAACAATACATTTTAAGCACATTGTATATGTAAAATAATTTTCAGTCTACAAAGTCAAGTATATAAGATATAGTTTTCTTTTTTTAAAAAAAAACTTTCTCTTGTTTATCTTAAGCATATCCAAGTCTCAATCTTACCAGTTGATGAAAATTTTACTTCAGGGATTTTTTGTGGCTCCTTCCTTTGTGAATGTACAAGTGGATTATAGGTTTACATGTTTGCTCTAAAGAGATATAGGTATATTAAAATCCTTATCTTCCCTACTGCAGAAATATGACATTAGAAATAAGACAATGGAGATATAATTACCTAAAATGAGATTATAATAGAGTAGCACAAGACTACAATTTTTTTTTGGGGGGGGGGTCTGGTCATGAGGCCTGAACTCTGGGCCTGAGCATTGTTCCTGAGCCACAGCACCACTTCCGGCTTTTTTTTCTTTCTGCTTATATGGTGCTGAGGAATCGAACCCAGGGCCTCATGCATGCAAGGCAAGTGCTGTACCGCTGAGCCACCTTCCCAGCCCAAGACTACAATTTTTATAAGAAGAGGGGTGGAATAGCTATCTGTAGCCAGCCCAGATGAAAACTCGATACCATTTAAAAATAAATGAAAAGCAAAAACACTGGGAGCATGGCTCAAATGGTAGAGCAATTTTGTAATGATTTAAAAATGATTGAGTAGCTTGAAATCCTGATAGGAAATTAAATTTATCAGGATGGAGCTTCACAGAGAGATCAAGAGATTAGATTTTAATACTTTAGCAATGCTTCAGTGATAGGGAGAGAGTAGTTCTCTCGAAGATTCCATATTTGCATATTTTTGCATGAATAATTAACTGAATCAACCATATATGTAGACAGATAAATAAATATAATAGAGTAGCACATATGTATTCATATCAATACAAATACATGTGTGCAAACATTTACATACATGTATACATACATATATGTGTATATGTGTATACATTAACAAATATTCACACATTCTGGATCATTAGATGATAAATATATTGATTTTTTTTGTCTGTTGTGTAGCCTGAACTCTGGGCCTGTATACTGTCCCTCAACTCTTTAGCTCAAGGCTAGCACTCTACCACTTGAGCCACAGTGCCAGTTCCAGCTTTTTCTGCTTCTGTGGTGCTGAGGAATCTAACCTAGGGCCTCATGCATGCATGCAAGGCAAGCACTCTACCACTGAGACACCTTCCCAGCCCAGATGATAAATATATTGATTTTTAAAACAGGCAAAGCAAACAACACAGCAAATGAAGAGCCTGTTATCTTGTCCTGTCTGTGATTCCAAAGGTAGTTTATAATTGTTGAGGGCCTGTTTGAAACAAACAAACAGACAGACAAAAATTTCAACAATGTCTTCACTCTTGGACCCGACCAAGATAAAAGTGGTTGATCTGTGCTTTCAAATTTTTCATGAGTGGCCTAGTGCCACATTTTTATTCCTAGCTCATCAGGAGACTGAGATTTGAAATCAGAAGTTCAAGAGTCAAAGCCAGGCTCAGCAGATAATTCCAGAGACTTACATCTGATAATCAACAAAAAGCCAGAGAAGTGGCTCAAATGACAGAGTATCAGCCATGGGGGTAGGGGAAGCCAATTAAGAACAGAGGCCTTGTATTTAAGTCCCTAACAGTGTGTACACATGCACACACACACACACACACACACACACACACAAACTCTTTCCTGAATAATTGATTTGGGCCAATTTGGAGAAGCACCAAGATAAAAGATGAAATTGAGTAACCTGAGTAGCAATGATTGTTAATATGTACAGTCTGAATGACCATACATATACAGTTTCTTCTAGCACTTGAATAATTTGTCCTAGCAAATTTAGCTCCATAAATTATACTTGCATATCTTTTATTTTTAAATCAACAATTGGAATTTAAAATGAATTTGCTAGCTCCTTGTATTAAAGTTTTACTACTGACCTGGCAGATTGGTAGGAAGATTTCTTAACAATTAAAAAAAAAGAAGAAGAAAGTGAGCTTGCTTCTAAGTTGACACTAAATGTAAATTACCTGAACATCTGAAGTAAATCATCCAAGTATTCTAAATGAATTATATTACTAATATATATATATATTATACTACACTATACTATATATATTATAATATATATATTATACTAATATATATATTATACTAATAAAAAGGACCCATTTCACTAAAAGACTGTAAAAATATGTGTTCCTGGGACAAGACTCTCATCTTCCTTAATTTTTACAAATTATTTTAAGTAGTTGTACAAAGGAGTTTCCATTCAGCATCTTGGTTTATGAGTACAATGCATCTTGATCAATGTTGCTACTTCTATTGTTCTCCCCCATCTCTCCTAACCTCACCCATCCCCTCAAGTTACTGGTTCTGTTTTCATCTGCACATAGAATATTCTGTCTTTACAGGCAGACACATGAATGTGGTAGGCATGCCTACCACACTGCCTATTTTGCATTCTTGGCTAAGATACCATGGCAATCAGGAACAATGATGCTAGTCAAAAGGATAGAACTCAGGTGAATTGCAGACCTGCACAGGCCTGGGGGGAAGTCAGAACAGTTGATCCAGGAGATTTAGTAAGACATAAAAAACAAAGTCTTTCCAGGTGCTAAAATTCACCGCACAATTCAGTTATGATAGGAACACACAAATTAAGAAGCACCTAACAAAAAGACATTGTTTAGGTAATTGTACATCAAGAAAGGACCGGATCTGATGCCAGGCCAGTTCAGAGTCACTACTTTTCAGGAAAGTAATGAAAAGAATGGGAACAAAGTTTACCAGCTTAATTTTATCTCTTTCCCCAGAAGGTGAGGTATTCAGAATTTCTTGTGCAAGAAGTAATGAAACCTGGCAGGCTGGTACCTGCTAAGCTGCTAATGCATGTTGTCTATGCAGCCTGTGAGTTGGCTCTGTGTCTCTCCATGAGGAAGGAGAGCAGGTAAGCTACCTGGCTCACAGGCTAGTAGAGAAAGGGGAGGAGAAGGAAAAACGAACCAACATAGTATTTGACCTCAGTGCCTCCTTTTCACTCAGTCCCCGGCCCAAGGTGACAAATTGTGTTTGGAGCTGTTGGCTTACAACTGTAGTGGGCTTCCACCTGCTTTGTCTTGTCGCATGGCTGTGTTTGAAACCAAGTTTTCCATCCAAGTATTTTCTTGGCTTTGGTTTGCTTCCATTATTTTTTTTAAATTATCTTTAAGTACTTGTATAAAAGGATTACAATTCAACATTTATGAGTATTTATGAGTCAGTTTATGAGTATATTTCATCTTGTTCTTATTTTAACCTAAGCCTTATGTTTACCAGTCCTCAGAGACATGAAACTGCTAATTCTGATTTAATTTAGGAGTAGACACAGGACAGACATGTATGAAAAAGAGCAAAGGGCCCCTACTCTAAGCCTTTTCCAAAAAGAATTTCAGAAAAGGTTGCTTGGGATCAACTTGCCACAAATACCATTCTTCCCTTTCTTAGAAAGTATTAGATTCTAACTTGGTGTGAAGAACATTGAAAGGTTTCTGTTAGTTCATTTGCTTTTTTTTTTGTAGTAAGGTTATTCTAAAATAATTCATTAAAAGAAATGAAAATGGTGACAAATTGTTCAGTAAAAAGATTAGTATGTTTCAGGCAAATCAGTGTCACTCATTCTGGATTTATCTTATCATTTTTAAATGTGGGGCTGGTAGAAAGTATGAGGCAGGTTGACAGCCCTGTGTAGGTTGAGCACTGAACAATCTGAGGATATGCCTTTTGTATAGTCATCTTTGAGTAAAATGAAGTAACAAGCTTTGCTATTCGGGAATTCAACCTCATAGGAGGGGTTTTTCAATAATTAGTTATATGCATGGTAGAGAAATCCTATGAAAATCAGAGTAAAGGGCTGGAGGATGATAGTAATCTCAATTACTAAGAGGTGGAGATCAGGAGGATTGCAGACCTGAGGATAGCCCAGGAGGGTAAATTTAATGAGACTCCCATCTCAATAAGTAAGTTTAGTGTAATGCTATGGGTATATGGAGGTATAGGTAGTAGGTTTTCAGTCTGAGAATGGCTCTACACAAAAACACATGAGACCCTATCAAAAGAGAGCTAAAACACAAAGGAGCTGAGGGCATGTTTTAAGTGGTAGGGCACCTGTCTAAGAAGTGCAAAGCCCTAGGACCACCAAAACCCAAACAAAAGAACAAAATCAAAAACCAGAAACATTAGGCACTATTAAATTACAGTTCTGGGAAGGAATTTTCACTGAGCTTTCTTGAGTCTCAATTTTAACATAACAACAAAGACCCAATCACCATTCTCAGTCTCAGGCAGTTACTACTTTGGACTCTTTTAGCTGATCATTAGGTATTTCCACTATATTTCAAAACTGCATATTTAAAGTTTGTTACCTTTACATAGTGTTTCTTGCTTCCTATTTACCATGGAAGAGTTAAGCCCTCCCTAACACTCTTCACCTATGTCAGTGACCTATCTTCCCAATAGATTTGTATCCCAAATCCAAGTTGAGCCCAAATCTAGACTTTGTACAGTCTTAAGTATGATTACAACCCAGTAATATGTATTATTCTATTTCCTTGCTTTTTGGACTTCTTGTTTCTCCTGTTAATAGTCATTTGGCATTTATTCCCTTAGATCCTTATACATATTGAGAACCCATCCCTAAATCTCCACCAAAAGGTGAGACCCACTAGAACTAACACATGTTTCTGCAATGGCTGTATGCTCTTAAGGCTGACTACTTACTCCAGGTTGGGACTCATTTTTCTCAGTAGTTGGGAGCTATTGCTCCATCGTGTAGCTCCTGTTGCTGTTGAGTACCCCAGTAACGTTTGGTTTTGGATTCTTTGTGCTCTTCCTCTTCTTCTCTTATGGCACCATCCTTGTCAGGATCAGTACTTCAGGGTGGGTTCTTCCTGGTCCCTACATTGCTGTTATACACTGTAAATCCTTCCTCTTGCTATTTCTTTGTTGTCTGACTCTGCTGCCTCAGATTTTCTTCAATGATCTAGTGATCTCTGGCTTTTCATCCATACTTATTCAAGCTCCTGGGGGCCTTGGATATAAGGGGCATTAACCAGCTGCCCCACATCACTAGAGCAAGAATTAGTACTGTTGCTCATGGGCCACATCGGACTTACTACTTGATTTTGTGTGGCCCCTGGGGGCTGGTTTTCCTATTTTAATCACTGAAGAAAATCACAAGGATAAAATTTTGAGGTACAGAAAACTTCTTCATATTTTGACTGATCCATTTCTTACAAAGAAGAGAGTGAATGGATCCCAATAGCTTGTATTCACAGAGAAAGTAAACCATCTGGCGTCTCTCTGGGCAGCCTGTTTTAGTCTTAAGGATGCTTCTGACCTTGTCACAGACCTGAGCAGCCAAGAAGCAGTTGCTTTTCTCTGAGTAGTCTGAAAGACTACTGTGGCCACAGTGTCCTCTGGATGCTGAAGTAAGACCTGCAAGTCCCACATTGGTGTTGTGGGATGTCCTATTTTCAGTCTAGGTTGTGATTAATAAAGGATGGGCTTTCTTGGGCTAGGTGCCTTAGCAGAGGTGAGCCAAAGGGAAAAGTCTAGAGCCAAAATTAAAAGGGAGATTCCAGGGGCGTGGCTAAGCGATGAGAGCTTTGGGCATTTATACCTTCTTCTTACACCCTAGGAAGAATTATTTTAAGTGAATACTTCTTTGAAAGTGAGGGTTAGACCCCCTGGCTAAGGTAGTGAACTTAGTACCAGCTTTCTGATTAGTACCTGGAGTCACTTTGGAACTGTTATGATTTGGTTGTCATGCACAAGCAAGCCGTCAGATTTCTTCCCATCACCATGCCAGTCATCCCACAGGTGAGTGCATACTCCTGTATTTGTGTACAGCCTAGGAGGAGGCCTGAGCTCTGCCTCTGTTGTGCTTTTGTGGTGATATCAGAGGGGTAGGATGGGAGACAGAACAGAGACTCTGGAGAACATAGGCTCAACATTGGAGGTTGCTTAGATATTCAAGATGGATGGAATCTTAAAATGTTGATTGGAGGTTGCTTAGATATTCAAGATGGATGGAATCTTAAAATGTTGATCAGCTCACATCACTCTATGACAAACACAAAAAACAAAAACTGCTCCATGATATCTCAGCTCATTAAGTCCCTGCAGTGACCCAGAAGGCCCTGCATTTTCTGACTTTTCCATGTCTCCTTCCATCTCCCTGCTGTTTTACTCTTTGATTATTGTCACATTGGCGACCCTGGCTTCCTCCCCTGCCCCTTTCATAGGCCAACCCAGTTTCCCTCTCACTTTTTTCCCTCAGATCTTCTGATGACTGGGTGCTTCGTGTCCTTCAGGTGTCACCTGACACCTGGAGGTGTCACCTCCACATGGACCTTTCATGCTTTCACCCACCTTTTACTGTCATCTCTCTCAGTGAGCTGGGGTTTGGCTCTTTCACTTCAGAGCTAGGCCCCTGACTTCCTGCTGTTTCTGTACTGCAAATTAAATCTCACTGTCTCCTTTGCCAATAGGCTCCCAGTTTAGCTTGCAATAAGACACAATACCCCTTAAATGGAGGGTGGGAGGTAGGGGTGGGAGATTTCTTTTTTTTTTTCCTTTCTTTTGGGTGCCGTCAGAATTAACTACTAGTTCCAGTATTTACAAAGTGACCTTGACTTCTGAGCTTCAAGGGCACCATTTTGTTCCTTCATTCTGTTGTCCCACAAGCAACTGTGTGTCTTCCTGTGCATCTACTGTCATCCTGCTTTTCCTTAACCATTTCTAACATCACTATAACAAATTCTTCACACCAAATTCTGAACTACTGTTTACTGAATGGCTCTTTTCCTGGCTAGATTTAGGTTGACCTATCCTTGTCTATATTTTCCTTAGCACCTACCACCACATTTTGTCTTATTGTCTTTTTTGTTTATTTTCAGTCATCCCCATTAGAATGTGCATATGTGTTATGTGATATGTGTATACCATGTTTAGCAGCCACACTTATTTCCAGGGGTTATTGAGACTATGACTTAATTTCCAAGTAGGTAGAGTTGGTTGGGTATTGCTATTATTTATTTTGGCATATTGAATTATTTTTTAAAATGGTCTGTAAAATCTCTATTTTAACATTTTTGCTAAGGCTACTTATTTTTGGTGGCCAATGTAACTGATTTTGTAACTGCCATGGTCCTGAAGGAAGAAAGGAAGCATCTCTGCTTATGTTATTATGAATTTGTTTATTGAACTATTGAATTATTTCCTCTTCTTTTTCTTTCTTTCCTTTGGAGGGACTGGTTTAAACCTAGAACATTTAGTTTCCTGGGCAGGTTCTCTACCATTTGAACCACACTCCCAGCCTAATTTTTATACATATTTTTATTGTAAAGATACTGTACAAAGGGGTTACAGTTACATGAGTAAGGTAATTAGTACATTTCCTATCAAGCATTGTTATCCCCTCCTTTGTTTTTCCCCTACCATCCCTTCCTTCCCACCCTCCCCAACTCCTCCCCCCTTCCAAAATTGTAAAGTTTGTTTTCAACACAGTGTCTTGTACATCTCACTGTTACAATGGGTCAAGCTGTATCCTTGTTTCAACATTCTGTTATTTCCCTTGCCCTCCCGAACTTAGAAAAATGTGTATACAAGATACAGGGCATCAGAATCAAATACAGTGAAAACAGGGGTTATACCACGGGGGAAGAACATACAAAAGAAACAAAAAATCACATAGTACATTATAAGTACATTAAAAACAACAACAACAAAGATAAAACCTATTGTGTCCCTTTCTTGGGGTTCATTTCACTTAGCATCATCCTATATGGTCATATGTACATAGCTTTTGACCTCTTCTATTTGTCCTAGACATATACTAGTTATTGCAAATAAGGAAAACCATGGGACTTATGTTTCTTTGGGCCTGGCTTACTTCACTAAATATAATTTTTTCAAAAGTCTTTCCATTTCCTAACAAATGGAGCAGTGTTATTCTTTCTGATGAACACATGGAATTCCATTGT
>NW_012267221.1:12480796-12495531 GCF_000151885.1 Dipodomys ordii
TACCCAATCCTCCCCCCCCCCAAAGTTGTAAAGCTCATTTCTCGACATAACGTCTTGTACATCTCATTGTTGCAATGGGTCCACCTGTATCCCTACTTAAACAAGTTGTTTTTTCCCTTCCTCTCTACAAATTATACCAACATCAAATACAGTGAAAACAAGGTTATACTGTGGGGGAGGGACATACAAAGCAACAAAGAAATCATCTTATAAATATGTTAGAAACAACTGCAAGAAAGAAAAAAAATCATTTGAATCTTTATCTTGGGCTTCATTTTTCCTAACATCAACTTATCTGACCTTTTCTGCTTGTCTCTGACATATACTAGTTATTTCAAATAAGGGAAACCATGGGACCTATGTTTCTTTGGGCCTGGCTTACTTCAGTTAATATAATTTTTCCAAGTCTTTCCATTTCCTAACAAATGGGGCAATGTTATTCTTTCCGATGGAGGCATAGAATTCCCCTATGTATATATACCACATTTTCTTGATCCATTCATCTACTGAGGGGCATCTGGGTTGGTTCCATGTCTTAGCTATGGTTTTCCTCTTCAGAGGAGTCTCTCTTTAAGTCTTCATCCCACTTATTAATCACTTTTCACATTATAATTTACATCATTTGTTTTATTTCATTCACTTAAGTTAACTTTTACAAATAAACTTGTTATTCCCTTATTTCTCTTTTCTTTGTTTGTTTTTAGATGAGGTCTTGCTATGTTGCCCAGACTTGTCTGAACTCAAACCACTCTCCTGCTTCAGACTCCCAAGAGTTGGCAATACAGGCAAGCATTTATTTATTTTTCTTATTTTCATGTTTGATGAAGTTATTTTTCATTCTTTATGACTTGTCAATTTTCAAGATCTTTGAAATATTTTTATTTTATCATTGGTGATTGCCATTCTTTACCTTTTTGATCAAAAATATATTTATCTGCTGGTTTGATCCTATATTTTGAACTATTTGATACCTGAGAATGAGCTGTAAGGTTTTAGAGCTTTGAGCCATTGACTGGCAAATGTTGACAGTCTAATGGTTGAGTTCCTGAAGAAGTTAAGGCCAGGAAAACCAGAGAGAAAGTGTCACTCTTAGGTATCTACAGTGGGCTCATGAGGTGGCCCCAGATATCAAAACCTGCAAGGGGGAGGTGTCTGCTGGAAGCTCAGTGGAGGATCAGCCCACAGCCCTCAATAGGGTTTGGCAGAACCATCCTCCCCAGGTATTTCAGGGTCTGCTTGTGAGGCTGTATCTGCTCTAATGTAGCCAAGAGGGAGAGGAATGGCAAGTACGATACGTGAAGACTTTGGAAGTACAGATCAGCCAGTCCCTCTGGGCTGGACAACGTAACAGGCACTAGTAAGATGGAGCAGAATGTTCACAAATATAAACTAGGAATTCATTAACAGATGAATTCTCATGCTCCTTCCTATTCTTTCAAGCAGGACAGCAGTGAACTCACAAATAGAACAATAAATGGTGCAGATCTCCACAGAAATACTAATGAATGGTTAAGTTAGGGGATTGGAATCTTGTCTAATCGTGAAGCACCGGGTGTTTTCTGCAAGGGTCTGAGGCCAGCTTCTTCCCCTAGGCTTCTGTGAATCTGGACTTTCTCAGGACCCCCACTTTCGTCTAATGGACACAATGTGAAGTGAGGAATGAATGGACACCACCAGTCCATAGATTGCACTTTCTCAGGCTGATCACTTCCCCATCTCCCTTCTTTTTCCTATTCAGGATTTTTTAATTCAATATGCTTTGGAAAGCTCATCTTGCCTGTTTTTCACCAATGCATTTAGATTTTAAAATTGCATTCAAAATTCTTTTGACGATTCATTTTTCCCAGAAGGAATTTTGTGATTAATCTTAAATCACTTTATACGTGCAATCTTGTCACCCTCTTTCACTAAATTCTATGAATAAGTATATATATGTATATATGTTTTCACTGTCACTGTAATCTATTACATATGTAATATTTTTCATATACTGTGTATGAACACACACACGCACACACACACACACACACACACACACACACACACATATAATATATTTTTCTTTCCTTACTTTAGAATAAGCATATGGGATTTGGATACATAAAAAAGTGTCTACTTAATTAATGTTATACAGTGGAAGTAAAGAAATCAGGACATGTAAAAATGAGATGAAGAAGTTTTAAACAGAATAGTACTGGAAATTATTTTAGGGGCTATTGAGTTCATTCATTATATCAATGGATAAGAGAAACTATTTTTGGAGCTATGAAGAATCAGTGAAGTGGAATTCTAGAATTAAATGGTTATTTAAAAGGATGAAAGACTCAACAACAATCCAAATGGGTAGAGCATGTGAATGCATCCATACAGAGAGGCAGAAACACCAAAGCCCTTTCTTAAATACCTCATTCTTGGTCAGAGAAACCCAGAAGCAACCCTAAGTATCCTTAAGGAAAATAACAAAGCACAACACAATAAAACAGAAAACAACAATACAAGCTAAGCAAAAAAAAAAGAAAACAAGAAAAGAAAGACCTTTATTGCACTAATCTACTGGACCTGGAGCATGTTCTGGGTTTCAGTAAAGAAATAATGAGCCCAGGAGAAAGTTAGGCTGGTTTACTAACAGAAGGAATGGAATTTGAAGTTTAGGAAGGCTAGAGGGCAAAGGAAGGCAAAAGCTAGTCTTTGTGTGGCCCATTCTGGAGAGGAAGGGCTGGCTTAGATAACCACTCTAAGGATATCCACAGGGTCCCTGAGTCTCTTGCTTTTATTACTCTATGCATATATTAGAAGGAGCTACGTGAAGCTGGATTAAAAACCACCAGGCATATACCTCCAGGATTTCCACACAGGATTAAGGAATAGTTTGTGTTCAAACTAGCCTGAATGAAAAGACCAAATTGTGAAATTGAGAAGAATCCTAAGAAGTGTGGTAAAATTAGTCTTAGATTAATATATGATTGGACCTATCCTCACATAGTTTTAAAGTAGGGTTTAAGTGAATCAACCAATTTCATATGAATCAATTGTATATAAAGCCAAAATTAAAAATTATTAATGTATATTAGTACAGGAGTTTTATTGTGGTATTTCCATACATGCATATGATATTCTCTGATCAGATGCATCTCTATCAATCTCAATATTATTTAATGTTATAAAAGTAAGTCACTAACAAAGAACATGAGACCGTAACATTCTGTTGGACTAACAGGCATGCAAAAATGTAAAAATATGGGCAGGGTATGTTGACTCATGCTTACAATACCAGCTACCCAGGAGGTAAAGATAAGGAGATGTCAACTTAAGACCAGCCTAGGAAAATAGATAATAAGATTTTATCTTAAAAGTAAGCTGAGCGTGATGGAGTATACCTGGTACCCTAGCTTCTCAGGAGGTAAAGTTAGGATGACTGTGGCTTGAGGTTGCCCCTAGGCTAAAATACAGGATCCATTTGAAAAACCAACTAAAGCATAAAAGGATGGGACTATGACTCAAGTGGTACAGTGCTAGCTTATCAAGCTCAAAGACCTGGTGTCAAAGCCCAATACCTTCCTATAAAAAAGTAAAAACATAGTTCATAACCAGAAATCAAAATCAATTAATGCAAATACTTGTCCAGAAATGATGGAAATAGAATATAAGGATATTAAAGAGGCTATCATAAATATACTTTCCATGTTTAAGAAGACAATAGGAAGAAAGAAATGAAAGAAACAGAAAACAAATGGTACTTGTATAAAGTGTCCAAGTAAATGGAAACAATGTCTAAAATGAAGCATGTACTGGATGAAGTTAACAGTAAATTGACTATTGTAGAATAAATAATCAGGAACCATCTGAAATGAAGCACAAACACACACTTATAATCTCTGCTATTCAAAAGGTGGAGATACTGAATGATCATGGTTCA
The DNA here is from genome assembly GCF_000151885.1 of Dipodomys ordii. Taxonomy (NCBI): domain Eukaryota; kingdom Metazoa; phylum Chordata; class Mammalia; order Rodentia; family Heteromyidae; genus Dipodomys; species Dipodomys ordii. The sequence goes on from NW_012267221.1 coordinate 12,484,713, forward strand.
AGGCCAGTGCCTACTAAAAAGTAAGATCAGTATCAAAAACAAGGTGTGGAGCTCAGAAGTGAAGGAAGGAGGATAGGGTTTGTGGCCTTCCTGGACAAAGTGAGCCTAAGTTCCTATATGAAAAATAAACAAAAGCAAAAGAACCTGGTACATGACTCAAGTGGTAGAACTCTTACATAGTAAGTTGGAGGCACTGTGCTTAATTCTCATACTATAAAATAAATAATCAAATGAATATAGATAAAATATAACAAAAGCACACTGAAAAAATAACTGGCCATCAGTGACTTATGAAAAATTCTCAAGTGACCGAATATACATTTAATTGGAGTCTCCAAGAAGTGGGGGACAGATTATTTGAAGAAATACTGGCAAAAAAAGCTTTCCAAATTAAAGCTCAACAAATTTAACAGATAAACCAAAGAAAACCAGGACAAAGTATATGTTAATCAAATCATTGAAAACAGTAGAACAAAACCCTTAAAAGATGATAAAGGAATAACAAACAAACAGAGACATATATTATATACAAAAAAGGAAAAGTTAGGGATGAGAAAAAATCTTATCAGACACTATGAAAGATACACTTCAAGTACTGAAATAATTCTGTCAACCTGATTTTTTTTTCCAGTGTGGAGATTGCACTCAGGATCTGGGCACTGTCCCTGAGCATTTTTGCTCAAGGCTAGTGATCTACCACTTTGAGCCATAGCTTAACTTCCAGTTTTTAGGTGGTTAATTGGACATAAGAGTCTCATGGATTTTCCTACCCAGGCTGACTTCAAACCTTGCTCCTTAGATCTCAGCCTCCTGAGTCCCTAGGATTACATATGTAAGCCACCAGCACCCCACTACCTAAAAGTTTTTAACCAGTCAAAATGAGAAGTTCAAAAAAAGACAGATCTACAAAAGCTGAGAGAATTCATCATCAGAGGAGCTGTATTTAAAAACAATATTTTTAAAAGCTCATTACTGAAAAATGAAAACATATCAGAGAACAATTTGAATCTATTCACATGAGCAAAAAAACTAGAAAAAAAGTTATGGGTAACATAATTGCATGCATTATGTTAACTTATAGTAAACTCAAAAACTTTGAAGTCCATTATCTTTTTAACATAATACTGATAATGTTTTGTGGAGATTCTATCACATACACTAGTAATAAGAGTAATAAACTCAGTGCAAAGATCAGAAGAAAGGAAATGGAAATGTACAATTGTTCTAAGTTTCTCACACTACCCATCTTAAGGATATATGAATATTTAAAAATAGATTGTAGCTTTAGTATGGTCTTGTTTGTGAACATTTGGGTAAATGCCCAAAAGTGGGATTGCTGGGTCATAGGGAGTTCTATGTGGAGTCTTTTGTGGAACCTCCATACTGCTTTCCAAAGTGGTTGAACAAGTTTACACTCCCACCAACAATGCAGTAAGGTTCCCTTCTGTCCACATCCCCTCCAGCATCTGTTGTTATTAGAATTCTTGATTTTTGCCACTCTAACTGGGGTGAGGTGGAATCTCAATGTTGTTTGATTTGCATTTCTTTTATGGCTAGGGAGGTTGAGCATTTCTTCATGTGTCTATTGGCCATCCTTCTTTCCTCTTCAGAGCAGTTTCTCTTTAAGTCTTGAGCCCATTTATTTATTGGGCAGTTGTTTCTTGGAGGATTTGTTGGGGGATTTAATATTTTGAGTTCCAAGTATATATTAGATATGAGACTCTTGTCTGTTGTATGGCTAGTGAAGATCTCCCACTCCGTGGTCTTTCTATTGATCTTGCTAGCTATGTCCTTTGCCATGAAGAAGCTCTGCAATTTCATGCAATCTCATTTGTCCAACCTTTCTTTAATTTGTTGTGTTTCTGGGTCGCTATTAAGAAAATTTCAGCCTGTGCCAAGGAGACCTAGGATTTCTCCTATTCCATCCCTTAATGTTTTCAGAGTGTCTGCTTTGATTCTGAGGTCTCTGGTCCATTTGGAGTTGATTCTGGTGCAGGGTGATATATAAGGATCTAGCTTTAGTTTTCTACAAGTAGTTTACCAATTTTGCCAGCACCATTTACTGAAGAGGCTGTCTTTCATTCTACTTTTTTATCTCTCTTATGGAAGATTAGATGGTTATAAGTCTGTAGGTTCATTTCTGGGTTTTGAATTCTATTCTGTTGGTCCTGAGGTCTGTTCTTGTACCAGTACCAAGCTGTTTTATTATTGCAGCATTATTTACCATAGCTAAGATATGGAACCAACCGAGATACCCCTCAGTAGATGAATGGATCAAGAAAATATGGTATATATACACAATGGAATTCCATGCCTCCATCAGAAAGAATGGCATTGCCCCATTTGTTAGGAAATGAAAAGACTTGGAAAAATTATATTAACTGAAGTAAGCCAGGCCCAAAGAAACATAGGTCCCATGGTTTCCCTTATTTGCAATAACTAATATATGTCTGAGACAAGCAGAAAAGGGCAAATAAGTTGCTGTTAGGTGAAATAAAGCTCAAGATAATTATTCAAATGTTTTTTCTTTCATGCGATTGTTTCTAACATATTTATAAGATGATTTCTTTGTTGCTTTGTATGTCCCTCCCCCACGGTTTAAACCCTACTTTCACTGTATTTGATGTTGGTATAATTTGTGAAGGGGAAGGAAAAACAAATTATTTAAATATGGATTCACGTGGACCCATTGCAACAATGAGATGTACAAATTGTTGCGTTGAAAAACGAACTTTACAACTTTGACTGGGGGAGGGTGGTGGGGGAGGGTGATGGGAAGGCATGGGAAGGGGAAACAAAGGGGGAGGCAACAATGCTTGATAAGAAATGTACTCATTATCTTGCCCATGTAATTGTAACCCCTTTGTATGGTGTTTTCACAATTAAAAAAAAAAGTAGAGGGACTGGGAAGGTGGCTCAGTGGTAGAGTTCTTGCCTTGCATGCATGAGGCCCTGGGTTCGATTCCTCAGCACCCCATAAGCAAAAAGAAAAAAGCCAAAAGTGGCGCTGTGGCTCAAGTGGTAGAGTGCTAGCCTTGAGCTGAAGAGCTGAGGGACAGCGCCCAGGCCCAGAGTTCAGACCCCACGACCAGACCCCCCCCCCAAAAAAAAGGAGATTGTGGTAAGTTAAAGATGAAAATTGCACACCAGAAGCAATGGCTGAAACAATAATAGAGATATAGTAAATGAGTCAATAGTGAGGATAAAATAAAATCACAACAACACTCAATTGGCCTAAAAGAAAGTAGGAAAAGGACAGAGTAAATGGAACAAAGAATAACAAGTAGGATATGTTCACTTAAACTCAACTGTGTTATTAATCATATTAAATGTAAAAAATCTAAATGCCCTCGATAAAAATGCAAAATTGTCAATTGAATAAAAATGTAAGATATAATGCTTATAAGAAACTAACATAAAATCTACAGATACAGATTAAAGGTTCAAAAAAGAGAGAGATTATGCAACTGTCACCAATACATCACCTTTACAATAACAATAAGAAACAAGCTGGCTGCCTGCCTATAATCGTTGTTATTAAGGAGGCTGAGATCTGAGGATATTGGTTCAAAACCAGTCCAGACAGGAAAGTTCATGAGACTATTGTCTCCAATTAACCACCAGAAACCCAGAAGTTGTGCTGTGACTCAAAGTTGTAAAGTTCTAACCTTAAGTGAAAAAGCTCAGGAACAGTGCCTAGGCCCTGACCAACTAAAAAAAAAAAAAGCAAACAAAAACTGAAAAACTCCACAATGAATCTACCATGAGAGAGAAAGAGAGCAAGAGAGAAGTATTATATCATGTTAACAGTTATTAAATTTAAAAAGCTTAGATATAGTGTTAAACAGCACACTTTGGAACAAGTATTTTAATATGGAAAGAAGAACATGTCTTGATAAACAGGTTACTTTATCAAGAGAGCAAAATAATCCTAATGTGAATGAGTATACTAACAAAGACTCAAAGTGTATGAAATAAAAACTAATTGTATCTTAAAGGAGAAATAGATAAATACACAATTATTTGTAAAGTATAACATTATTTTTTCAATAATTGATAGAATAAGTAGACATAAACTCAGAAATGTTATATAATACTAAGACAACACTGTTAGCCAACTTGATCTATTATAATGACTAAAAACACCATCCAGAAACAGTATACACATTCTTTCCAAATGAATACTAAACATTTATAAAGCTAAAACACATTTTGGACCATAAAACAAGTGTCAGACAGGAACTAGTAAGAATTCAAAGCCCTGAATTTAAGCTCCAGTACTGGCACCAAAAAAAAAAACAAAAAAAGTAAATTAAATGTATAAAAATATGTTGTTTGACTAAATCAGTGGCAGAAAGATGTGACAAATCTTAACTGATTAAAAATTAGTCAACATGTAATAGGATCTTTTTTCTATTTTATTTATTTTTTAATTAGTTTTTTTTTTACTGTGAAAGTACAGTACAGAGGGGTTACAATTTCATGAGCAAGGTAATGAGTACATTTCTTATCAAGCATTGTTGCCTCCTCCTTTGTTTCCCCTTCCCATCCCTTCCCATCTCCCAACCTCTCTCAGCCCCCCCACTCCCCCACCCCCGCCAAAGTTGTAATGTTCATTTTTCAACATAATGTCTTGTATATCTCATTGTTGCAATAGGTCCACCTTAGAGTCTGTTTTTTGCTAAAAAGTATTGACACTTCTCATAGGCCTGTGGATGTACAACCAATGGCTAAAACCAGAGTAAAACTTGGCATCTCAGTCTTCATATTGTATCCATCTCCTTTGCTAATTTAAACTGGATCATGCTTAACTGCATGTTAATCATTTAAAGAGTTTACATCTAAAACTGGTGGTTTTCCCCTTTCAAGACAGACATAGAAACAGATGATCAACTACCAAGATTTACAGCATCCTGTTCCAGACCATAAAAGAGCACTGCCCTAAACCTGAAGAACCCAATCAATATCCGGAGTCCACCTTGGTTTTCTGACTTAGATTTTTCTGAGTCATTCTCTTCTGCAATCACCTTGGACTGCAAGAACAACAGGTTTTATCAATAAACATCTTGTGATAAGTGTTGAAAGTAAGCCCCAGGCAGCAGCAACTTTCTTATCACCGAGACTCCACAGACCTGCTCCTGAGATAGTGATCAAAAAATCAGACCTAAGACAGGCCAGGACTGTAGCTGAGCAAGCTCTCAGACCTTTTCCCCTTCCTATAAAACCCCAAATGCTGCTGTTAGCACCTTGGAGAAATAGGCTGCCAGTCATCAGACTGCTTTCTCTTTCCACGTGGCTATACTAAGAATAAACTCCTTCTATACTTGTATAACATCATCACTTCTACTGGTTGGTCTTTTGAGGCTGGTGGCCAGACTTGGTCTGTAGGGATCCCCTAGAGACAAACACATTTCTACATGATCCGTGGCTCAGGAAGAAATCACATGATGAACTGGAAAACAATTGCAGCTGAATACCAGCAACACAAAGTCTTTAAGGCAGATGTTCTTAGTAGGAAGTTTATAGCATTATTTACAGGAAGAAGAGATGAAGGTCTTAAGACAAAGTAAAAACTTAGAGAAAATAAAACTTAAGAAAAGTAAACTGAGTCCATTTTAAGCAGAAGAAATTAAAAAATGAAAATAACTCCAGAATCAGTACAACAGATAACTGAAAAGCAACAGAGAAAAACAATAATACCAAACGTTGGATTTTTTATTATTAAGAGAATACTGCATTAGTTTCTATAATTAAACAAGTAAATGAAACCTTACATATTTAATACTTTGCATTACCTCTGTACAAATAGCAAAAAAATAAGTTTGATTTTGGTAGGCCAAATCAACATGGTTAAGTTTTTCCAAAGTTGACAGTACAAGTTAAGTTTACAAAAATTCACATTATTGGCCGGGAAGGTGGCTCAGTGGTAGAGTGCTTGCCTTGCATGCATGAGGCCTTGGGTTCGACTCCTCAGCACCACATAAACAGAAAAAACCAGAAGTGGCGCTGTGGCTCAACTGGTAGTAGCGCTGGCCTTGAGCTGAAGAGTTCAGGGACAGTGCCCAAGACCAGAGTTCAGGCCCCAAAACCAACAACAACAACAAAAAATTCAAATTATATATACAAATATAAAATGTTAGACATTCAGTACATTCCATTAAAAACATATATAAAAAATAAAATATGTAAATAAAGAGAAAGATCATATGTTGGGATAGAAGACTGAATGTTTTTATGAAGTTGTTTCCCAAATTAATCCATAATTTCATCATAATACTAACAACTGCTATGAAACTGACAAGTTAGTTCTAAATTGTACACGGAAATAAACTCCTAGTAGAACTGATATGATATTGAAAAACAACAAAAGTTTAGGATTACACAACCTGGCTGGATCTAACTACAAAGCTATTGTCTTCAGATATTGTGGTGTTAACAAAGAGACACTTTTATCTATCTCTGGACTATCTGATTGTCTGTATTCAAGGAGTACTACAGAGTTTCAAAATAGACTCAGAGATATGGTCCTGGAGTTTTGACAACTAAGTCTAAGTAATTCAATGGGGAAACTAATCCTTTCAACAAGCACTCTTTAAGAGAAAATGCTCATACCTTACAGCATACAAAAATTTAACTCAAAATGGATTTTGGACAGAAATCCAAAAGTTAAAATAAAAAGTTAAAGTAAAAGTTAATTTAATAAATAAGACATCTTAGTAAACAAAAATATATCTATAATCTCATTAAAAGGCCACACTAAATTTTATTAAAATAAAAAATGTGAGCTGGAGGCATGGTCCAACTGAAAGAGTGGTTGCCTAGTGATCACAAAGCCCTGAACTTAAACTTAAGAAGCCGGACAAGGGACATATACTTGTAATCCCAGCACTCAGGAGACTGAGGTAGAAAGATCATAAGCTCAAGGCCAGTAACTCTGAATCAAAAACCAAACCAAACAAACAAAAGAATAATAATTTGAATCTTTTGATGTTCTGAAGAAATGAAAAGCAAGGCATGAGCTAGAAGATAAGAAAATGTTTGTAAAATATCTCTGATAACTATTTTCTTTTTTCACATGGAGAAGGATCAAAAGCAGAAGCTATAATCCAGTCCTAATAATGTACTTTGATTGGAATATGGTTAGGTAAATATTTGAGCTGATTAAGAAGAAAACATACCAAACACAGTGGCTCACACATTTAAATCCAGCTTCTTGGGAGGTAGCATTTGGGAGGATGATAGTTCTAGCCTAGTTCAGGTAAAAAGTAAAGACGACCGATCTCAATTTTAAAAAATTGAGCATAATGGCTCACATTTTTAATCCTAGCTGTGCATGTGCCATCAATAGGAGGGTCACTGTCCATATGTCCCAGGGTAAAAAGGGAGGGAAGGAGGGAGTGTGGGAGAAAGAAGAGAAAGAAAGAAGGAAGAAAAGGGGGAAGGGTAGAAGGAGGGAAGAGAGGAAGGAAGGAAAGGGGAAAGGGAAGAAGGGAGAAGGAAGGGAAGAAAAACATCTTGATAAAGATTGAACATCCTTAATCTGAAATGTAAAACATTTTTAGTGATGTCATGATATCACAAATGGAATGTGTTGAAAATTGCACACTCAACCTCATGTGACATGTGATAGGCCAAATACAGGCACACTAAAAATATTGTCTGAAATTACCTTCAAGTATTAAAGTAGATACAAAATGTAAATGACTGTCATGGGTCACCTCTTCTAAGTGTCTCATTATATAGATGCAACTATGCCAAAATTCCAAAATGGAAACTCTTCTTGCCCCAAACACTACAGGTAAGGAGCACTCAACCTGTAAAATGTGAATAAACACTTCACCAATAAAATGTAGAAATGGCAGACCAAACATTAAACTTTTTCTTTTAAAAAAAAGCAAAACCTCAAATGTCAGTGCAAAACCTCCAAAGTGAGTTCAGTTAAACCTCGTAATACTTTGTATCCGAGAGGATGGGTATAAATGGAGCTTTAAAAATTGTTAAAGAGAGTTTAAAAAGATAACCCAGCAACATTGGAAAACAACATGACAGTATCATGTAGAATTAAAAATAGAGAGATAGAAAGATAAAGTATGGGTGGAAGCAGATCTCAGGACTCTGAGGTCTGACGATTGTGGTTCAAGCCAGCCTGGGCAGGGAAGTCTGTGAGACTCTTAGCTCCAATGAACCAAAAGAAATCCAGAAGTGGTGCAGTGGCTCAACATGATATAGCACAAACCTTGAGCAAAAGAAGCTCAGAGACAGCACCCAAACCCTGAGTTCAAGCCCCATTACTGACAGTAAAATAAAATAAGTAAGTAGACATCCTACAACTCACCAATAACACTTCAAGTTATGCATCCACAAGAATGAAAACATGCCATATTTTGCCATTTATAGGACATCATTTGGAGGGGACCACACAGTAATATTCTTTTCCTTGTGATACTGGGCCTTGAACTCAGGCCTCATGCTTGCTAGGGGTACACTCTAACCACTGAGTCACATTCCTACCCCTGAAATAGGCTTTTCACTACAACATCTTCCCTTACAAAGACATTTTCAAGAATCATCCAGACTGATGTGTGTACCAATCTTCAACTCTTCTGTGCTGCAGAGCAAAATTTGATTGATGGAGATATTGGTTTTGAGTTTGGGGCTGTTAAGAATGAAGCCACTGTGAATAACTGAGTATGTGTTGTACGGCTATAAAGAGGCATGGAGGGTACGTTTGTGTGATAGAGTTGTTTTATACTATGTTTGTGGAATAATTACCTAACTATATTCATCAATCCAAACTTACATTGTAGACTTATAATACATTTTATCATATAAAGTATGCCTTCATAGGTTGGTTTAGAAAACTTCCCTTAGTCAAATTTTCATCTATTAAGCTGACATACCCCTATATTTTTGACAGTATACTGTATGAGTAACAGAAGAAGCAGGCCCTAATATGTAGCTGTTGATGAATATAAGGCAATTGCTGTTGTATAGATGGTCATTTGTAAGTATCAGATGCTAGTGTCAGATGTATAAGCCTCAAGTGCATACAGCCACCAACCCAGCTGTTTCATATCTTGAAAATTATTGCCATCAGCAGAAAATATGGGGAGCTATATTTACAAACTTACTTTTTGAGCATGATGACTTATAAAGAAATATAACAGAGAAAATGATAAAAGTGAGAGAATTATTAAAGTATTTATAATAGCAATACAAATAGTGGAGGAAAAATATCCTTGAGGAGAAATAAATGTTTGTAAAGGAATAAAAAGAACATGGGGTGCTAAAGTAGGATTTGGCTGGAGCTAATTATGATGCAAATTGATTAGACATTTAATTAACATCATTAAATCTTTCAGACATGTGTGAAAGATGAACAAATGATATCTATAAAGGATGTTATGAAAATGTTGAAAACTCATTCATTAAAATGTATTAAAATATTCAGTTCATTGTAAAACAGTAGCAAGAGAAGACAGTATTAAGATCATTACCATCTTAATTCAAGAAATAATTATTGAAAGCCATTTCAACTATATCAATGTGACTACAGAATATACCAACAAGACTCATCTTTAGAAGGCTAGGAATTCTCCAATTTGATGTATCCATCCATCCATTCATTCATTTCTTCATTTAGACAATATGTTGCTCAAACTTGACTCCGTTTCCTGAGTAGCTGAAACTACAGGTGCATGCGACTGTGCCCAGCTAGAAGGCTAAAACTCTAGATAAACACAAGACCCAAACTCATGACAAACTTCATAAATTTAAGCTAACATATGGCAGAAGTAAATGCCTAACCAGAAAAAGCTTTGGGAAAGACATGACCTGTGAAATCACCCAAAAACAATGGTTAACAGCAAAATGAGAAGAGAACACTTTTTAGGAGGGAGTGGATTATTTGGGTATTACAAAGGAACAAGTGTCAGTGAGAATGAATATGGAGAGAGAGAGGAGGACATCAGATGAGAGGTAGAAAGATAGAGCAAGGGTGAAGGAAGAGGAGGTTATTACAGAAAACTTGAACACTGAACTGCCATGTTGGAACTTCTTTTAGAACCAGATACAATTGTAAAGTGGGAAGGATACACCTGCACACATGGAATTTTATTGCAGTTTATCTGCAAGATGGATAGCATCCCTGATCGAGTACAAGCAGAGACAAGGAAGACATTTGGAATAAATTAGATGAGAAGCAACCACCATGGTTCCAGACAAAATGTTGGGAGGAGCTAGTATCAGAAAGATGATATGGAGGTAAAAGAGTTTACTTCACTAAACCTCCATAGGCTTGGTGACAGATTACATGGGTAAGAGGAAGGAAGGAAGAATGAATTAAAGACAGCTCCTGGGTCTAAGCTTGTTTCATAGAAACGATGCTAGTAACCTTGACAGAATGACAAAGTCAAGAAGAGATGATGGCTTGGGGATAATATTGGATTAGGCTGGAGCATCTGTAGTCAAGGGAAAAAATGTTCAGAAGATAATTGTGGAGCTGGGTGCTGGTGGTTCATGCCTGTAATCCTAACTACTCAAAAGGCTGAAATCTGAGGATCTCAGTTCAAAGCCAGCCTGGGCAGGAATGTCCAGAAGATGCTTATCTCCAATGAACCACTAGAAAACTGGAAGTGGTGCTGTGGCTCAAGAGGCAGAGTGCTAGCCTTCACCTGAAGAGCTCAGGTACAGTGTCCATGCCCAGAATTCAAGCCCTATGACAGAAGAAGGAGAAGAAGAAGAAGAAGAAGAAGAAGAAGAAGAAGAAGAAGAAGAAGAAGAAGAAGAAGAAGAAGAAGAAGAAGAAGAAGAAGAAGAA
>NW_012267221.1:12496976-12506414 GCF_000151885.1 Dipodomys ordii
AGAGGGAGGAGAAGGAGGAGAAGGAGGAGAAGGAGGAAAAGGAGAAGGAGGAGTAGGAGTAGGAGGAGGAGGAGGAGGAGGAGGAGGAAAAGACGATGATGATGACGACGACAATTGTGGAGAAAGACCATACTTGCATAGTTTAAATGGGAATGTCATCAGAGGGTAGAGGGTAAAGAGGGAAATGAATGTAGTTTGGTTCAGGGGAAGCTGATGAAGATAAATACCAGCAGAGTAGTGCCAAATTGGCAATATATTTAGGAAAGCAATTGCAGACAAGGAAGCTACAGAAGCACTTGCTACTCATGAACGCTAACAAAAAGAAAACAGCTGGGCCATCCTATTATATTAATAATAATAAAAAACCTAAATGAATGTTGATGCTTTCCACTTTTATTATATTATTGTCTTTGAGTAGTTGTGCAAAGTAGTTTCAATTTGACATGTTTGTTTATAACTACAATGTGTCTCGATCAATATTACCTCTTCCATCAGTCTCCATCTCTTCCAACCTCACCCAACCCCTCAAGTTTCTGGTTCCATTTCATATATGTACATCGAATATTATGAATGTATTTGGCCACTCTTTATCTCTGCACTTGATAGATATATTTAGAAGAAACCCAGGTAAACCACCAACTAGATTCATACTTCTAATTGTAGCTACTTAGGAGTTTGAGATTTGAGAACCAGGTTTTCATCCAATCCAGGCAGACAAATCTGAAGAGACTCTGGCTGCTCTTTATCTCTGCATTTGATAGATATATTTAAAAGAAACCCAGGCAAACCACTAACTGGACTCATACTTCTAATTGTAGCTACTCAGGTGTTTGAGATCTGAGAATCAGGTTTTCATCCAATCCAGGCAGACAAATCTGAAGAGACTCTTAGCTCCAATTAACAAGCATACCAAAAAAAAAAAGTTGGAAGTGGCGCTGTGGCTCAAGTGGTAGAGTGATAGCCTTGAGCTGAAGAGCTCAAGGACAGCACCCAGGTCCAGAGTTCAAGCCCCATGACTGGAAAAATAAAAGCCTTGTTAACAAGCACAAAGCCAGAACCGGAAGAGTGGGCTCAAGTAGTAGAGTGTCAGCCATGAGCAAAAAAGTCAATTGAGGGCTTGAGATCATGAGTTCAAGCCCAACCAAAAAATTGTTTTAAAGAAAAGCAACCAATAATGTGCTTCTTAACATTCTAGGAAGGAGATTCCCATAGGATAAATTAGATGGACATGACATGTCATTTGAACTGCACAGTGTTTTCAACTCTGATTTAACGCCAGTTGTGGCATTAAACCATTCCTCGTTCTACCAGGTCAGGTTGCAGCTACAGGAATGTTCACATTTGCAGCTCCTGCTCTAGGATTTTCTCATGCTAGACCACCCAAAAGAAAGAAAAGCATTCCAAGAACTCAATAACTCCATGCAACAATATCCTAAGTTTGGGTACACTATAGTTTCCAGCAAATTGGGCTCAATGAGCAAGTGTTCTTTCTAGTTGCTATTGTCTTCTCATTGCCTCAGTGTGTGGTACCCCTTCCCAGCTCGCTCTTGGAGAACTGATTGTGCTCTGAATGGCTCTCACCCCGGCATTTGCTATGTACTCCTGGTTACTTGAGTGTTCCTTTAATCCAGTTCTGTTTAATTGCCATGCAAACCCCTCTGTTGAGCTTTTAATTAGCAAGTTATCTTTATCTGAGGATTGGAAACCCTGGGCTCTTTGAGCATATATTAGACATGCTAAAATATGAAATTAAAGAAAACAGTGTTTTGGCCAACAGAAACAAGTGAGTCATTTCCTTGGGAAAACACACAAGGTTTCTGTTACTCTGGCAACCATATTCCAGCATAGTTTACCTCCTCCCCTCTCAGAGCTTTTATGTGTTTCTGTTACAGTCTGTGCTCCACAGTGACCCAGTGTTGAACCAAATCACTGGTGATTCATGAGAGACAAAGAACTGTGCTGCATTTACATAGCTCGTCTGACATCCTTTGGACCAAATGAAGAAATGTTTGCTCTGTATAAAGATGAGACCTGTAAAAAGACATAAAAGAAAAACCTGTTGATAGAGCATCATCTTAAGGTACAAGTGTGGTCCTGTTGTTCCTCTTATAACACCACAATGGATTCTAATGTGTTTGAATTTTAAGTGCTTGTTTTACTCAAGACAGCTGATTGAATCATAATGTGCAAACTGTATTAGACTGTAGGAGGAAATGCTCAAGACTCCAGATTTTGGGGAGGGCAGGAATTTCATGGAGATCAGAGTCACTCTGTCTGTCATTCCCAACTTCTGCAAGCAAAATGTGCAATACAAAAGCAAGGGCCTAACTCTTCTCGTTTTTAAGCTCTTGGAGATACTTTACAGATGTGAAGAGAGTCTTCAGTGTATTAAGCACTTGTTCCTGATATTATTTAAAAACTGTGATCTGACAGGGGTGATGGCTTCAGGATTTGAAATTTAGAGACTTTTCATGAACAGTTTTACATTATTGGAGTGGTAGAAAAACATGTCACCATTGAATACAACAGAGTAAAAAATGTTATGAATTCTTAGCTCTGATCTTATACTTACCATCTGCAATAAATTTAAACTTTACCCAATTATCTTTTCTGCCATAGGAAAGTCTTTCCATTTCTCTTGGTTTTGAAAGAAAGGATTACCAAGATAGACTGGGACAGTGGAAGAATGAGAGAGAATGATTGAATGACCATGTCTTATTTTTATATAATGTTAATTTATGTGATAAGGGGCTAGGAGGAGAAGGTAGGTAGTCAAAGGGGCTTTGTGGGGGTGGAGCTAATGCTGAGCATTAAATTATTGGCTGTTTTTTTGCTGCTTGCAACCTCTTTGGCCTTTGGAGAGAGCAAGGATTGGGCAGCACCCCATTCTGATGGAAGACATGAAGCAGAAGAGAGAGACTTGGTGATGGAAAATGTACCAGGAATAGTTACATAAACCAGAACGCTCTAAGGGAAACATGAAAGATACCTTCCCACCTAATTAATTACCCATGGATCACCAGAGACATTGGAAAAGGGTGGGCTTCCCACTGTATATGAGATTGAGAATTGAAACTAACTTTACACTTGAAAGGCCTAATCTCTGTATTAATGATCTTCTATCCCATTTCAATTTATTCTTACTTGAATACACTGTGTCAGGACTAGTCTCTTTCTTTTTAATAAAAAGTAGGTTCCAGGGGCCCTTGGAGTGTAGGGATTGATGGACTGCTAACCTTACCATATTCTGATGGGTTAAAGGTCTAGGCTTGGCCATGAAGGCTTTGTGAAGGGCCCACCTATCTTTCTCACCACATCCTCTCTAAACACTTAGGAAGCCTTAAATTGTTGTGACAAAAAGTTCAATTCATACTAATTACAAAAAAAGTGAAGTATTTCTTAAATTTAATTTTATTGTCAAAGTAATGCACAGAGGGATTACCGTTACATATGTAAGGTAGTGAGTACATTTCTTGTCAGCAATTGTTACCCCCGCCTCTTTTTTCTCCCATTTTCCCTCCTCTCAACCCCCTTCCCCAAGCTGTAAAGTTCATTTCCAACATGTTGCCTTGTGAGTATGCATTGGTTCACCCTCTGTCCTTTGTCTCACCATCTTGTCATTCCCCTTCCCTTCCCTAAAGCAGATAAACATACATACAATACACAGGGTACCAAAATCAAACACAGTGACAACAAGGGATAAACCATAGGGGAAAAAAGAAAATAAAACACAAGAAAAAAACAAATAACTTCATATAGTACATTAAAAACAAAAAAAAGAAAAACTTCTTGGTTATGGAGTTCATTTTGCTTATATGGTCATATGTACATAGCTATTGAGCTATTGTGATCCTTTGCTGGGACTATCCTAGAATATATATATATATATATATATATATACATAAATATGATTATTAATGAGGGAAACCATGAAGCCTATCTTTCTTTGGGTCTGGCTTACTTCACTTAATATGATTATTTTTTGTTAGGGGATTTAACTTAAAGTTATATAGCAGGATAGGCTTTGTCCTCTTTCTATTGTCATTACTCTTCAAGAGTCCAGAAAGAGCTATGGAGAATTTTGGCTTCACACACAAACCATAGAAGCCAGATCAGAGAGAGGAGATGTCTTCCAAGAGGTCTCACTTGAGAAGAAACTTTCCCTAGGGGCCTCAGTGAAACCTTCCTCACTTCTTTTTTTGTGGTTATTATTATTTTTTTATTGTGAGGAGTTACAATTACATGGGTAAGATAACGTGTACATTTCTTATCAAGCATTGTTGCCTCCTCTTTGTTTCTCCTTCTCATCCCTTCCCATACTCTCCCCAACTCCCCCCATCCAATCCTCCCCCCCTCCACCAAAGTTGTAAAGTTCGTTTTTGACATAACGACTTGTACGTCTCATTGTTGCAATGGGTCCACCTGTATTCCTAGTTAAACAATTTGTTTTTTCCCTTCCCCTCCACAAATTATACCAACATCAAATACAGTGAAAGCACGGGTTATACTGTGGGGGAGGGACATACAAAGCAACATAGAAATCATCTTATAAATATGTTAGAAACAATTGCATGAAAGAAAAAAACATTTGAATACTTGGGGTTCATTCCCCCTCACTTTTTACTGGTTACTTGTCTATCTTCAGCCACTTCTGTCTTCAATGGCTTAGATGGATTCGGAACCAGTCAAGAATAATGGAATCACTTCATTTTTTTGGTTGGTACTAGGGCTTGAACTCATGATCTCAAAATTAAATAGAACAGAGAGAGAAAGAATTGATGCTAGAGAGACAACCACAGGGTCCAGGTGCCTTCTTCCTCTGATGCCCACATGATAGACTATTCCCAATTCAATTCAGCTTTATTCTCTTCTCTGAATCTAAGTCTCTATCAAGATGGCAATGAAACACTGTTCATGAAGCTATGGTCACTCATTGCTTTCCAAGCTAGCGACTCGTTTCAGAATTTTTATCATTTAAGTGGTTCTCCAGAAATGCTCACTTTCTTTTTTTTAATTTTTACTTTTTTGCTAGTCCTGGGGCTTGAACTCTGGGTCTGGGCACTGTCCTTGAGCTTCTTTTGCTCAAGGCTAGCACTCGACCACTTGAGCCACAACACCACTTCCAACTTTTTCTGTTTATGTGGAATTGAATCCAGGGCTCTCATGCATGCTAGGCAAGCACTCTACCATTAAGCTACATTCCCCGCCCCAGAAATTCTCAATTTTCCTATAAACCCCAAAGTGTCCACTGTCCATCCTTTGTGCAAATATTGGTGTTGCCAGTTATTTTGGGGTGCAGCATGACAATTCTAAGCCTCCCCTTCAATTTGCTCCTTGCATTTGTAGTGTTAGTTATGACGATTTAACATTTCAAATGGCGTTAGACATTTTCAGTTGCCTTTGAATAAAACCACACCTGTTTACACTCTGGTAAATAACACATGAATACCAACTTCCAGTCACATTCTTCTCAACATTAGAATTTGTCTTCAAGTTCAGAAGTCTGCTATGAAATATTGTCTGAATCATTCTACATCTAAGATTGCCTATCGCCTACCTATGTGAATGAAAAATATGAGAGCTCTTGGTTCATAATGTATCTTGGTTGTTAAAAATAAATTGGGAGATTAATTAGATTTTTATCTTTATATATAGCTTGATATTGTTTAACCTCATGGAAATTTATGTGTGTGGAATTTTCTTTTTGTAATTTAGACATTTTCCCAGAATTTAGTTATAAGATTTTGGTTGTGTGGAGGGGTGTGTGAGAGAGAGAGAGAGAGAAAGACAGAGAGACAGAGCAGAGATAGAGAGAGACAGAGACAGAGACACAGACACAGAGACACAGAGAGAGACAGAGAGAGAGCATTGAGTTTACTTCAAGAATTTTTTTGTGTGTTACATTTTTATTGCTGTCTTAGTCCAGGAGCTGTAGTTTCTCCTTCAGGCACTAATGTGTCATTGAATTGTTTCTTGGTTCCCTAGTCTCTATTTGCCATTTGCATCTCATTAGTTTTTTCTTCTCTGACACTAAGATCACACATCACACATGTCATTCTTGTACATATGAAAAGTTAAAAAAACTAGCACACTTGGGTTATTCATATAGTTTATTACTAAGGCCTTTAAAAGTTTTACTATTGTGAGAACCACACACTTAATGAGTACAAAGATAAGATAAATGCAAAAACATTTAGTTACCCAGAGATACATTCAGGTTTTGGATCAAATGGACTTTATGAAGCTCTTGCCTGTGATAGTTGCAAGCACATTCCTTATATAAACATATCTATGCAAGCGTTAAAGACCAAGATGGTGACATGTGTTTAACATTACACACTGTTTCAATTATGAACTTACTTTGAAAAGGACTGAATAATTAAACATTAGATAGCCACAGAACTCTTGCAAGTAATCATTCTTACTTCTTACTGCCAGTGTCAACATTTATTAAAAAAAAAAATCTGGGTTTCATGAATCACTTGACTAGGTAATTGTGGATTGATTGGCCGGAGCAATTGCATGGAAACCACACCAGGCTAAACCTTCATGTGTTTGTAGTGAGAACCACATAGAAGGTGGTCTAAAAGCAGCTGTTCATCTTCCTGCTCATTAGAACCATCTGGACCTGCATGGATGAGCCCATGCACACAGAGCATTCTGGACACAGAATGTGTCAAGCCCATGGAACAGTCTAGATATTCTGGTCATCCTAACATGTGGTGTATACATTCATTGGTGCTGCTGTTAGAGCTCCAGGAATCATTCTTATATAATTATTAACATATTATACAAAAAGATTAATGTTCCAAGACCTGTTTATTTATCCAAGGAATATTCATGGGATTCATGGGATCCAAGTTTTGAGTCAGAACTGGCTAAACTGGGAACACCCTGACCTCAAAATATAGTCTTAGGGAAAGGACCAGATAACAAACATGCCAACAGATAAATTAGAAAAGGAACAGAGGTACAGATTCTATGTAGGAAATTCGAATATGGCACCCAAATGAGGCCCTGGGTGGTTTCTACTTCTCACATAGGAGTGGGAAGGGCTCTACTTTAGACTTACTTGTTTGATTTTTCCCTATTTTCACACTGCTGTGGAATTCCATGTTGGAGAAGAAGCTATATCGAGGCGTCTCCAAACAGTAATTTTAGAGCAGAGTGGAACTGAGTCCTGAGAAACAAGGTTCAAATCCTTTCTGCTCCTTAGTTTATAGTTCCTTCTTCCCTCCCTCCTTCCCTCTCCTTTCACTTCCCTACCCTATTCCCTCCCTCCCTCCCTTCCTTCCTTCCTTCCCTCCTTCCTTCTTTCTTCTTCCCTTCTTCCCTCCTTCCTTCCTTCTTCTTCCCTTCTTCCCTTCCTTCCTTCCTCCTCCTCTCTTTTTCTTATTGTAGTATAATATACATAACTTTTCATAAAATTTACCATTTTAGCCATATTGAAACTTACAATTTAGTGGCATTCACATTGTTGAGCAATAATCATTTATTTCCAGATTTTATTTTATCTTCCTTCACTGCTTATCTAACAGTAACTCCATTTCCTCCCCCTACTTCCTGGTAACTAATCTATTTTCTTTGGATTTGAGTATTCCAGTTACTTTTGTAAGTAGTAATGTATAGCATTTGTCTTTTATTCATAACTATCTTATTTTACTCAGCATAATGTCCTTGTAATGTTCATCCATGTTGTAGTGCAGATCAGAATTTCCTTCCTTTTAGATTCTGAATAGTATTTATGTAAATACTACATTTTGTTTATTTACCCCTTTGTAATGAATATTATCCCAGAAATAGAGTTGCTGGATCATATATTCATTTCATTTTTTATTTTTTAAAGAACTTCCACACTTTTTAAACAGTGGTAGTATTATTTATCTTTACTAACCCCTGGCAATGTGGAATATTCCAAGTTTTTTATATCATCTTCAACATTTACTTCCTATTTTATTAAAAAAAAAACTTACTAATAGCATTCTGATGGACTGAGATGATGTCTTATTGCAGTTTGGGTTTTTAGCTTTGTAAGGATTAGTGATTCTGAGTATCTTTTCATTAACCTACTATTTGTCTATTTTCTTTGCATAAATATCCTTTGTCCTTTTTAAAATCAGGTTTTTTTTTCCCTTGGGCTGCAAGAATGATTTTTTTTATTGTCATTAATTCCTTAGCAGATGTAGTTTGTGAATACTTTCTCCTGTTCTCTGGCTTCTCTTTTTGCTCTTGTGATTGAGTGCTTTAACCTGAAAGATATGTTAGAGTCTCTGATTGGAACTGAATAATTATCCATTTTCCCTTATAGTTCTATCATATTTTATGTTAAATGCTTTAAAGTTTTAGTTTATATGTGAAGTGTCCTGGTTGACTATTTCTTACATCAATTAAAAAAAACTACTACCCATTCTAAATACAAATTTGTCTTAGAATTCTATTTTTTCTATTAGTATGTATTAATAATTCCAGAGCTACTTTAAAATATAGATACTAAACTAATTTTTTGAGACAGGATCTCACTGTGTAGTTTAGGGTAGCTTTGAATTTGCAAACTTTTTACTTCAGCCTCTTTTGTGCTGGGATGCATGACTACATCTGGATTCAAGTTGTTGTTGTTATTGTTTTTGTCAGAACATTAATAAACCTATTTATTTTTGTTTTATGCATAGTACTCCCAACAAGAAACCTATAATCAAATTGATTATTTATTTATTTAAATATTATTTTTTATTGTAAAGATACTATACAGAGGGGTTACAGTTACATGAGTAAGGTAATGAGTCCATTTCCTATGGAGCATTGTTACCCATTCCTTTGTTTTTCCCCTACCATCCATTTCCTCCCCACCTTCTCGGTTCCCCACCCCTGCAAAATTGTAAAGTTCTTTTTCAACATAGTGTCTTGTACATGACATTGTTACAATAGATCAGCCTGTATCCTTATTTCAGCATTTTGCTGTTTCTCTTCCCCTCCCCAAATTAGAAAAATGTATATACAAGATGCAAGACACCAGAGTCAAATACAGTAAAAACAATTATATAATCATTTTTTCTTCTTTCTGGAAACAGAATTTTCTCTGTACCTTTGGAAGCTTACTGTGATATTTCTAGGTATTCGTTCTACAGTCAGTTCAGATCTAAAATCTAAGGAACCAAATTTTCCTCCAGTTATTTTATTTTATTTTATTTTACTAATTACTTCCTTGACCATACTCTTCATTCTCTCTCTGTTCTTTCCCCAGATTTCTTGCAAGATGGAACTTGGGCTTCTGGGTTTATTTATTTATTTCCACTCCTCTTCTTGTACAAATTTTTTATGTTTATTTATTTAACTTATTTTATTGTGAAAATACTGTACAGAGGGGTTACAATTACATGGGTAAGGTAATGAGTACATTTCTTATCAAGCATTGTTGCCTCCTCCTTTGCTTCCCCTTCC
>NW_012267221.1:12507454-12562340 GCF_000151885.1 Dipodomys ordii
GCCATCCTTCTTTCCTCTTGAGAGAAATTTCTCTTTAAGTCTTTAGCCCACTTATTTATTGGGCAGTTGTTTCTTTGAGGATTTGTTGTTGGGGATTTAATTTTTTGAGTTCCAAGTATATTTTAGATATGAGACTCTTGTCTGTTGTATGGCTAGTGAAGATCTTCTCCCAGTCCGTGGTCTTTCTATTGATCTTGCTAGCTATGTCCTTTGCCATGCAGAAGCTCTGCAATTTCATGCAATCCCATTTGTCCAACCTTTCTTTGATTTGTTGTGTTTTGGGGTCTCTATTAAGAAAATTTGGGCCTGTGCCAAGGAGACCTAGGGTTTCTCCTATTCCATCCTGTAATGTTTTCAGATAATTGCACCTTCACAACATGGCCTTTGTAAGTAGCATGGTGATTGGCTTTCCAGCTTACTTGGTTACTCTGCATTGTAAAGGCTCTTGTGTTTATAGTAAATCTTGTGTTTTTAATACATCAGTCAACTAAACAGTTCACAGACTTTTTCTGTTCTTAAATCTTCTAGTGGATACTAATGTATTTTAAAGTATTTTCTTTGGTATATTAATTTAGCTTATTTGAAAGTATTCTTCTTGCCATAGGATGAAGATATTAATGAAGATATTAACTTAACTTATTTTAAAAGTATTTTTCTTGTTATATGATAAACCTTAGCTTTTTTCATGAATGGAGATTCTGGCCTGTTTACATGGTATTTATTGGTTTCCTCAAATGATCTTGGTTGTTTGCTCCTCTTTTTTTATTTTGCTCATCTTTTTATTGGAGAATCTCTTTCTGCTGATCTGTGAGTGTAGTCTATGGTTATTCTATGTTACTACTGAAAATTGTAGACAAGTGATGGGAAGATGCACTGGTGGCTTGTCTTCAGATTTGTCAGTTTTTATTTCCTTCTAGGAATGAACAGGTGTCTTGGACTAAAATCTCTATTCTATGCTCATCCTTGATTTTTCACCTGGGATTGTCCTCTACTGTGACCTACATTTGTAAAAGCAGGAGGCAAAGGAGAAACTTGTCCAAAGGCAAAGGTCACACTGGTCCAAATGCAATTTTCTGACTAATGATTCCATGTGTCTCTTCCCTCTCGATTTCAAATGGTTCTAAATTGTGATCACCCTACCTGGCACTATTCTCATCTTCACAAGGGTCTCAAGCATGTTCTTAAATGACATCTTCCTTCAGTTTTGTTTTTCTAGAGATTTTAATCCATCTGCTTAACATATTCCAAGAATAATGAACATTTTCTAGACTACTGATTACATACCATATTATTAATACTGTCTTAAAATGTCCTATTATTTCAGAGAATAAGTCAGGACACAATCTCCAAAGGAGGAAACTTAGATTATGAGAAAGATATGACAGAACAGGGGATAAATGAAAACCAGTGGAAAGGGCTCCCTAGAAGAAGGCACTTATTGGTATTTGTGACTTAATGAATAATGTAACATTGAACAGTTAAAAAAGAAAGCTTTTCTACAAGAATTGTTTTGACTGTTGCCTTTTGCTCTTGAGTGCAACTTTTCTCTGCTATAAGAATTGTATTGCTTTGTATTTCATGTTTTTTTTACACTCATGGCTTCAGAGTTAAGTATTTGTATACCAAGTATTGCAATCACCTTTCTCTTATTTTGTACATGCAATGTAACAACATACAGTTTTGGTACTTACTGATGTTTCTTTTTTCTTGTGAAAATACTGTACAGAGGGGTTACAATTACAGGAGCAAGGTAATGAGTACATTTTTTATCAAGCATTGTTGCCTCCTCCTTTGTTTTTCCTCTACCATCCCGGCTCTCCCATCTCCACTACTACACTCCCTCCCACCCAGGCGCTATACTGTGGGGGAGGGAACATACAAAGCAACAAAAAAAAATCACCTTATAAATATGTTAGAAACAATAGCAAGAGGGGCTGGGAAGGTGGCTCAGTGGTAGAGCACTTGCCTTGCATGCCTGAGGTCCTGGGTTCGATTCCTCAGCACCACATAAGCAAAAAAAAAGCCAGAAGTGATGCTGTGGCTCAAGTGGTAGAGCGGTAGCCTTGAGCTGAAGAGCTGAGGGACAGCGCCCAGGCCCAGAGTTCAGGCCCCATGACTGGACCCCCCAAAAAATAGCAAGAAAGAAAATAAAAACTTGTATTCTTATCTTGCGGTTCA
The DNA here is from genome assembly GCF_000151885.1 of Dipodomys ordii. NCBI lineage: Eukaryota > Metazoa > Chordata > Mammalia > Rodentia > Heteromyidae > Dipodomys > Dipodomys ordii. The sequence continues at coordinate 12,509,633 of NW_012267221.1, forward strand.
TTTTGCCTAACATCATCTTATGTGAACTTACCTGCTTGTCTCAGACATATACTAAATAAAAGATATTTATTTGAGAAATATTTAAATATAAGCTTAAAAATGACAAATTAAGGAGCAAGTTAAAATAAATGAGGATTGAGCACATGTGTGGCTTACACTCATAAACCCAATTACTTAGGGGGTTGCATTCAAACTGATCATGGTTCAAGAGCAACCAAAGTACAAAGTGAGTAAGTCCTCCATCTCAAGAAATAAAAAGCTGGACATGATGTAACTCATCTATGGTCCCACCTACTTGGGAAGTATAAATAGATGGACTGTAATACCAGCTAATTTTGGGGAAAAGTGAGGACCAATCTTAAAAAAAAATAAAGCAAAAAGAACTGGGGATATGGCTTAAAGAGTAGAGTACCTAGCAATAACAAGATCTTGGGTTTAAATGAGCATTACAGCAAGACAGAGAGAGGAAGAGAGAGACAAGAGACAGACAGAGAGAAAGACAGAGAAAGAGACAGAGAGAGAGAGAGGAAAAGAGAATAGGAGAAAAAGCACCAACATACATTATCTTTCACTTATGTAAACATTTTATACATAGCTGAACAGATCAGGTGATCAGAGTTTATAGCAAAGAATAGTGAATAAGGAGACTGATAAATATCTGCAAAAGCATATTGACATAATTATATATGCAATCACTATCACTTTTTAGAATTTGAGAGGAGCAGGACAGTTGGGAAGGTAATATTGTATTAATTTAGAAGATAACTCTGGAAAGAATCAGATAAGTAGGCTTTCACATCTAGAAAATAGAGTTGGAAAATGGACACTGGTGGCCCATGCCTGTAATTCTAGTTATTCAGAAGGTTGAGACCTTCAGGGTCACAATTATAACACAAACCAGCCAAAGATGGAGTAAGAGAGACTCCATATTCAATTAACTATCAAAAAGCTAGTCTGAAGAATGACTCAAGTGGTAGAGTGTCAGCCATGAGCAAGAAAGCCAAGTGAAAACTCAAGATCACAATTTCAAACTTTTCATGTTTTAACTTGACAGAAATAAAGGTTTTGATTCCAAAGCTTTAGTGAGTCAACTTTAGGGTGAGTTAATCTAATGGCTTTATTTTGGTCAGACATTGATCATAGAATACATGAAAAATATTAAGAATCCATTGTGTACTTGAAGGCACATAAAAATGTGGGAAAACATGCTTTCTACTGGTATTGTAAAAAAAAAAAAAATGCTCCTCAAGGAGCGGCAGCAACATCGGGTGTAAGTTCTCAGAAATGTGTCTTCACTGAATGATTTGATTGGGAGAGAATAAATTTGCATCTGCAGTGAGAGAGATCTAAGTTGAATTACAAAGATCTGTTTGTCCCCTAGGATTTTCTTTTTTAATATATATTTTTATAGTAAAGATATTGTACAGAAGGGTTACAATTACATGAGTAAGGTGAAGAGTCCATTTCCTATCAAGCATTGTTACTCCCTCCTTTGCTTTTCCCTTACCATCCCTTCCCTCCCCACGTCCCAAACTCCTCCCTCCCCCTCCCAACTTGTAAAGTTCATTTTCAACACAGTGTCTCATTGTTACAATGGGTCAACCTATATCCTTGTTTCAGCATTTTTTTATTTCCCTTCCCCTCCCCAAATTAGAAAAATGTATATACAAGATGCAGGGCACCAGAATCAAATAGAGTGAAAACAGGGGTTATACCATGGGGGAAGAACATACAAAAGAAACAAAAACATCACAAGAACATTATAAATACATTAAAAACAACAGCAACAAGATGAAACCTCTTTTGTTTCTATCTTGGAGTTCATTTCACTTAGCATCATTTTATATGGTCATGTGTGCATAACTTTTGACCTTTTCAACTTGTCTGGTAAGATTATCCTAGAGGTATACTAGTTATTGCAAATAAGGGAAACCATGGGACCTATGTTTCTTTGGCCTGGCTTACTTCACTTACTATAATTGTTTCCAAGTCTTTCTATTTCCTAACCAATGGGGCAATGCCATTCTTTCTAATGGAGGCATAGAATTCCATTGTGTATGTGTGTGTGTGTGTGTCTGTGTGTGTGTGTCTGTGTGTGTGTGTGTGTGTGTATGCCACATTTTCTTTGATCCATTCATCTACTTAAGGGCATCTGGGTTGGTTTGGTTCCATATATTAGCTATTGTAAATAATGCTGCAATAAACATAGTTGTGCTGGTAGTTTTAGTATGGTCTTGTATGTAATTGTTTGGGTAAATGCCCAAAAGAGGGATTGCTGGGTCATAGGGAAGATCAATGTCTAGTCTTTTGAGGAACCTCCATACTACTTTTTAAAGTGGTTGAACAAGTTTAGACTCCCACCAACAATGCAGTAAGGTTCCCTTCTGTCCACATCCCCTCTAGCATCTGTTATTCTTAGATTTCTTGATGAGGTGGAATCTCAATGTTGTCTTGATTTGCATTTCTTTTATGGCTAGAGAAGTTCAGAATTTCTTTATGTGTCTAATGGCCTTTCTTATTTCCTCTTCAGAGAAGTCTCTCTTTAAGCTTTTAGTCCACTTATTAATCACTTTTCATTGAGGATTTGTTATTAGGGGATTTACTTTTTTACTTTTTTGAGTTCTAAGTATATTTTAGATATGCGACCCTTGTCCATTTTATGGCTAGTAAAGATCTTCTCCCAATCCATGGGCTTTCTATTGATCTTGCTTACTGTGTCCTTTGCCATGTAGAAGCCCTGAGTTTCATGCAATCCCATTTGTCCAACCTTTCTTTGATTTGTTGTGTTTCTGGGTCCAAGAAAATTTCGGCCTGTGCCAAAGAGCCCTAGAGTTCTCCTATTTCTTTCCGTAATGTTTTCAGGATGTCTGCTTTGACTTCGAGGTCTTTGATCCATTTGGAGTTTATTCCAGTTGATATATAAGGATCTAGCTTTAGTTTTCTACAAGTGTTTAACCAATTTTGTCAGCACCATTTACTGAAGAGGCTGTCTTTCTTCCATTCTATATTTTTGCTCCCTTGTCAAAGATTAGGTGGCTATAGGCCTGTGGGTTCATTTCTGGGTCTTCAGTCTTATTCCATGGTCCTCAGATCTGGTCTTGTGCCAGTACCAAGCTGTTTTGATTACTTTGGCTTGTAGTAGAGTTTGAAATTTGGAATTGATATTTTTCCAGCTCTGTTCTTTCTGCTAAGTATTGTTTTTGTTATTTGAGGTCTTTTATTGTTCCATATGAATTGTTGGATTGCTTCTTCTAAAAACCACTGATTTCTGAGGCTTAAATTTATACCCTGCAACTTTGCCAAAGTTTTGGATCAGCTGGAGTCACTTGGTAGTGAAGTCCATGGGGTTCTTTAAATACAAAATCATGTAATCTGTAAAGAGGGAGAGTTTTACTTCATATTTCTCTATTTGGATCCCCTTTATGAGATCCCCTAGCATTTTCTAGGTATGTAATATTGGGATGTGTAGTTGTTAGAAACAATAGAAACTCAGCCTTTGGAATGTTGTGAAAATATGGAGTATTTCCCTTCCTGAATAATTAAAATGCAAAGCAAAAGGTAATCTGAAAGATAGTCTTGGTTCTAGACCTAGTGGATGTATTTTCATGAATAATTGAAATAATATAAGTGATTTCAAATCACAAGCTTCCATGTCCAGATTACTGTGACCACCACAGATTTTTCAAAAGTCATGTGGTCCAGCAGGAAGCACTTGGGATAAGTGATAGGCAACCTGGTGTCATACTTAATGGAATAGATAAGAGTTTCAGGACATTGAAAGAGCAAATGGAATGTGGTCACATATGGGCAATGTTTTTACCTGGAAATAGGCAAATTGCCTTATAAAAATCAAACCAAAAGAACTAACAGAAATAAGGAAATAGTGAAAAGTGATACTGATAGCTATATATTCACCAGATACCAGTTTTCTAATCCATTTCATGTGTCAGCACTGGAAGGATACAAAAATATACATATATAAGGTAAGATGTACAGTTCTCAGCTCATGTGGGAGAAAGATGTAGAGCTCATTTATAAAAATACTAAAGCTTTTATTTTTATGGTATTCTTATGTTGGTAGGTAAAATGTGTTTATATTTCTAAAGAAGGAATGAAGTCAATAAAAAAGAAAGATATAAAGCCTGCAGAGGGAAATGGGAGAGATCTCCACGAATCAGTTGTCACTGCTGTTTTGTTTACCTTGTGTGATCTTCAATAATAATCCCAATAGCTAAGTTTTACCATCACCAGTCATCTAGGAAGAAACTGAGACCTGGAGAAAATGAGTATCGTTGTGTCAGTCTCCTGAGACACCCAGAAAGGCAGCCCTTTATGACTCTAAAACACTTTTCCTTTAGAAGTTAAACTGCTCCTTTATAAGATAGCATGCATATGGTTGATTAGTAATATCCAAATGGAGAGAAGTGAATGTTAATTCATACATCTTCTAGGATTATAGCTAAGGAAAGAATACACATTGTTTTTGCTTCCCTTACCTATTGCTAAGGAACAAACATTTTAGTGGTGCAGAACAACAACCATTCTGATTTCTTCTGGTTAAGAATTAGTTCTGGCATGGTGGGGATTAATTGTCTACTCCACAGTGTTTGGGATCTCAACTTGGAAAACTCAAATGGTTAAGGATAGTTAGGTCAGCTGGACTGGAATCACTTAGATCCCTTTCTTCTCAGGGCAGGGAGAATACATAGGGTCAGCTCAGCTATAATTATTGAACAAAGGCTGAAGTAGTATCTCACTGTGTAATATGAACCTTTCCCAGCATGGGGGCTGGGTTCTAATAGGGGAACTACAGAGGACCAGCTGGATGATGTTCCAAGGAAGCCAGATGGACACTGTATGACCTCTTCTAGTCCATCTCTGGAAGTCATGTGACATCAGTTCAGCTTCATTTTGTTGGCTACCAGCCTGTCACCAAAGCCAGCCCAAATTCAAGAGAGGAAAATAAGATTCTGCTTCTACACAAGAAGTGAAAAGACACATACAAAAGTATAGATTGGGAGATAGTCTTCAATGATCTCTAGCTAGAGCAACCTACCACACATGACCAGTGATTGAATGAAAGTAGAAAAAGGTATAAATTATTTGTAAGAATTAATGCATTTGTATGTGTACCTGTCTATCTGGAAATATTGTCCTAACTTTATAATACTGTTGCAGAAACAAACAACAAACATGACCAGCTATATTCTGAGTGGGAATGTTGGATCTACTTTTATGTGTGTTGTTGGGGATCTGGCTCAGGGCATTATGAGTGATGGGCAAGTGTGCTTCCACTGAGTTTGTGCTTCAGTCTTACCTCTACTTTGTGTTCTTTTTTTGACAGTTGTGGAGCTTGAACTCAGGGCCTGGGCACTGTCCCTGAACCCCTTTGTCCTCAAGGCTGGTGCTCTACCACTTGAGCCTTAGCACCACTTCCAGTTTTGAATGTTAATTGGAGATAAGTATCTCACAGGGACTTCTCTGCCTGGGATGGCCTCAAACAAATCTCAGACTCCTGAGTAGCTAAGATTATAGGCATGAGCCACCAGCATCTGGCTTTTGTGTTCTTTTATTATGGCTTCTTTAAAAATTTAGTTTTTATTTTTATTTTTAAATTTTATCGTAATGGTGATATACAGAGGAGTTACAGTTACTTAAGTCAGGTAAATGAATATATTTCCTTTTAAACAGTGTCACCAACTCCCTCATTTTCTCCTAGGCTTTCCCCTCCTGTGGCCCCTACCCTACTCCAGCTTATATAGTTAATTTTCAACATACTGTCTAGTGAATATCACTGATGAATTAGTTCACCCTTTGTCCCACTGTTTCTATGCTTCCCTTTCCCTTCCCCAAATCAGATAGACTTATATACAAAACAAAGGGTACAGGGATCAAATACAGTGACAAAAGACAAAAGGGAATAAACCAAAGGAAAAAGGAAAGAATAGAAGAAAAATAACTGAAAACAGTACAATTAAAAAAAAAACCTCTTGGGAGGGTTGTTTTGGAGGTGGAAGGGAAGGGATGGTAGGGGAAAAACAAAGAAGGAGGCAACAATGCTCAGTAGGAAATGTACTCATTACCTTGCTCATGTAACTGTAAATCCTCTGTACAGTATTTTTTACAATAAAAACATACCAAAAAACCCTCTTGTTTCCATTTCTTGGAGTCCATTTCAATAAGCATAAATTTATATGGTCATATACACATAGTTATTGAGCTCCTATGATCCTCTCCTAAGAATATCTGCCTTTGGTCTCACTGTGTGTGTTTAGAGTGCTGTTTAATTGATCAAGAGTAATTACTGGTCTTTTACTAGCCATTGGATTTATCCACTTGGGATTTATAAGCACAATATAATTATTACAAATGAGTTAAACCATGCAGCCTATGTTTCTTTGGGTCTGACTTACTTTGCTTAGTATAATTTCCTTACAAAGGGGGCAATGTCATTCTTTCTGATGGAAGCATAGAATTGTGTATATATACCACATTTTCTTGATCTGTTCATTCATTGAGAGGCATCTGGGCTATGGTACACAATGCTGCAATGAAAATAGTTATGCTGGTGACTTTAGTGCAGCCTGGTTTGTGGTCATTTGGGTAAATGCCCAGGAGTGGGCTGCTGGGTCATATGGAAGCTTTATGCTTTTATTCTTCTGATAGTGGTAGAAACAGTAGTAACTGCTCCCCAACCTAAACTGAATGAAGAGGAAAAGGTAAAGAAAGCTTATGGCCTAAGGTATGGGAAGGATATGGCTTTTTTTTTCAGTGATATCATGTGACTTTATTAAAATGTTTGAAACTTAACTTAAAAGAGTTAGTTTAGATCCAAACAAAACTATTTTAAAAGAATCTTTTTTTAAACTTAACTGAGTTTTCTGGAGAAAGATTGTGAAATCCCTCTTTCAGCTCTCAGCCTTCCTTGAATGCTTGGACAATTCTAATTTCCACAAGACAGATGATATCCTATTGGTTAGTAGTCTGTCAAATGTTCTACAACCCCACAAAGAAGGCTTGGTGCTTAGTGAATACTGCTTGGCTGAATCTACTTCTTTCTTTCTTTCTTTCTTTCTTTCTTTCTTTCTTTCTTTTTCTTTTTTTGCTCTTTTTTTTTTTTTTTGGTCATGGGGCTTGAACTCTGGGCTGGGCTTTGTCCCTGAGCTCTTCAGCTCAAGGCGAGTGCTTTGCCGCTTGAGCTCCAGTGCCACTTCCAGTTTTCTGGTGGTTAATTGGGAATAAGAGTCTCACTTTCTTGCCTAGGCTGGCTTTGAACTGTGATCCTCAGATATCATGAGTAGCTAGGATTAGGTGTGAGCCATCAGCACCTGGCCTGAGTCTACTATTTAGTGGGGAGATGGAAAGGTGGTGTTCATACCTTAAGTGCAGATTGCTTATATGCTTTACCTATAGAAATTTCTGGAATATTGAAATAAAGATGGTTAGATTGATGTTTTTTTAATGGTGCTAGCAAAAGGATTCTCTGCATTGTTTGCAACAGTACTTTTTAGAGACTCCCCAAATATCAGCTTCTATGCTGAAAGTTTATTTCCCATGTCATCATAAATTTTGTGCAGATTTCTGCTGCCAGCAATCCAATATAAATGTTAAATTAAGTCCAGGTGTGGCTCAAGTGGCAGAGCACTTGCCTAGCAAGCAGAAAGCTCTGAGTTCAAACCCCAGTACTCAAAAAGAAAAAAAAAGGAAAGAAAGATAAAGAAATTAAGTCATGGACTAAAATATGCATGATGAATAGAACTTGGTCTGTGTAGAGTGGTCTCAGGGTATTATTAAGCTTAAAGTAGCAGGAAGCAGTCATCAATGAAAAGTCTGTGCTCTGCAAGAAATCAGCTAAATACTTTATTTAGCTGAGATAATAACAGATTCTTAGAATAATGAAGTTTTTATTTTACTGTTGCACTCAAATATAATTTGATCCGTAAAAATCTCAATTGTAAACTTGCCTCCAGTGAAGTTCAGTTATTTAGACAAAGTATAAAAATAAGATTTCTTTTCTGAATTTTTAGGAGGGATGGTACTGTGGTTTTAACTTAGGGTCTCACACTTGCTAGGCTATCACTCTACTACTTGAATCACACACCCTCAGAACTTAATATTTTTAAAAAATCAGAATAGTATATGTTCTAAACCTATGAAATTAGTTGTGTGAGTTTTATTTGATTGAAAATGAATAAAATGTGCAATTTTAATGTACTTTTAGAACTGACACATATAATTTTATTAATTTTGAAAATAATTCTTAAGCAACTGAGAGGATTATAGACTGTAGAAGGTCCATAGCTGGGATTTCTACATGTATGACATATGTGAGCTAGACTGGCACTATGATATGCTGTCCTCCCTTGATTCCCACTTCTCTCCACCAAGCAGGAGAATCTGTCCTTTAGAGTTGCTGAAGAACCATTGCAATAGTTGGGAATAGCCTTTCACACTTTCAAGTTGGCTCAGTTCCCAGGCTAGAAAGATTGCTCTGCTCCAGACAGAACTGTGGGAGGACTTCCCCATCAATGTTGACCTCCCTCATCCTGGATATCAGAGATCATAAACCTTTGACCAATGGATGTTAGGGGAAAAGAAGGCTTTATTCCCAGGTACAGAGACAGGGTTGACTTAGTCCCAAGATTCTTGTCTTCCTAAAGATGGCGGCACAGGAACATATGGTAGCAACACCACAGTGGTACTTTCTAGAACCAGAACAAAAACTGCTGAAGGCACTTACTGAAGCCAGTCACCATGTCACTACTTGATCCATGGAATGTCATACACAGTGACATTTATATGTTTCATTTATACACAATGTTTTTTAAAAAGTCATCTAACTCATACATGTTTAAGGTGATTTAAATAATTTGAACCTACCAAAACCTTTATTTTAGGGCTAAGATAGGCTTTGGTAAAAACTGATCATATTTTATCAACTCCTCTTTCACTTAAGAGAATAAGAATATAAATAAGACTGTTGAGAAATATTAAACATTTTAAACATTGTAGTTAGCCAACGTTCTTAGAGTAGTGGTTATGAAGCAAGCATTGTGTATACACGAGGTCTAACATGTCTTCTCCCTTAAAATCACTCCAAGCTGATGAAGTGTGCACTCCTATTATCATCCCATTTCATATGTTAGTGCCTGAGGCTTACAGAAGTTCAGTAAATTGTTTTCAGTCATAAGCCAATAAATGGCATTGTCAGAACTAGGTGCTAGTTCTGTTTGCTCCCAACTCCTGATAACTGCCAACCTGTTCATGGATTATGATGAATGACAATTGAATACCATGTCATGCTGATGCAGCAAATTCAGAAATTGCTTGGTTCCAGTGATTGACAAGCCAGTTAGCACCAGAAAATTCTTAACCATCCAAAATTCCAATTTAGAACACATGAAGTGATGTGAGGGGGCCAAGGACATTAATTTGATAAATGAGGAGTGTATATTGTCACCCTTGTTTGCAGAATAAAGTTGTCCATATCTCTACTAGTTTGCAAATCTCAAGCTGTCTGTATCCCAAGGTTGAAATGAAAGTTCAGCTGTGAATTATGAGATAGGACCTGGACTAGAGCAATGGGTCACAACCAATTCAAGAATTCTGCTAGTTCAGCACAGCCAATATGCTCAGGGTAGGAAACCTCCATTAGAATCTACTATTTATAACAGAAATGTTATCTCACACATTTCTTTTTCAGGAGATAATCCTTAATATGTTCAAATTTCTCCAAATGTTAGTAATAACCATCACTTACTGAGTACTTAATATACAACATCTTGTTGACTTTTGAATTATAGACTTATTCTCACACTAACTGTGTGAGTAAAAGACCAATATTATTATTGGCTTTGGATAGTCAAGAAGATTTAGGTTTAGAGAGGTCAGACAAACTTGCTCAAGGTCACATGGTAAGAAGGAAAGGTAGGCCTGTGCAGCTGAAAGCTATGGTGTGATGTTTCATATGATTCTGGTATGTGAAAGAACATAGGAGAAAAAAGAGAGAGAAAACTAGAGTCAAATCAGCAATCGTTGGTTATTGCTTCTTTTTTCTGTCTTTATGGAGATGATTCTTCCAGAAATTAGGTTGTCAAATAGTTGAAATTACTTGTTTTCCTGGTATGAGTATCTTGCTTTTATCTCTTTCTCCTTCCATTCTATGTCCAGTCTAATCTCTGGTAAGACCATGGTTTCCTTTTCCGTCATCTTTTCCCATGGAATCTGTCATCTATATCCTTAGACACCGGTGAATCCATTTTTAGGGCTCTCTGAACTAAGCTAAGCTGCCTTCCAGGTATGTTTAGAGGCTTAGCCCAACAGCAACAGTAGCCACCCTATTCTGTGTTTCAGTAGTACTTCCAGTCTGTCTCATCCTTTTACCAGTCTCCTTGTCTCAACTGCACATGTATACGCCTCTCTCCATCTGCCATGCCTAATTCCAAGAAACAGAGGCTTCGAGGAAAGCAGCCTCCCAAAGCTCCATCCTCAAACTTACCTATATCTAGGCTGAACTTTTGTCATCTCATCTATCCCAGTGCACCTGTGCAGACTCATCTTTCACTGAAAGAAGTGGAACTTTGATTGGGAAATTTTATAGATGGCAGCCAGAAACTTGGCTTAGTTCTGAAGGAGATTAAACCAGTGTAAAGTGATAAATGAGGGGGCATGGGACAGAAACTGACATTTATTTGGTGTCTAAAGGAACAAAGATAGTGAAGAACAGAGAAAAGATTATCAGAGAGTGAGAGAGAGAGAGACAGAGAGAGAGAGAGGGATGAGGGAAAAGCAACATTAGAGACATCCATCAAAGGAGCAGAGGGTGACAATGCTTAATTCTGCAGAGGTGCTATAACAACTGGAATCCAACTGTTAAGATTTCATAATAACCACAGAAATTACATTTTTCCACCAGATTCACCAGAGGAACAGTGATGTGAAGTCAGATTGCTGTGGGTTAAAGGATAAGGGGCAGCAGGTACTGTGAAAATAGTGAATATGTAGAAATATTAATGTTCAAATTGGTGCTCCAGCTTCTATCATAACATCTTTTCCTGGTCTGCATTTGCCTTCTCTGCCTAGTTTTCCATCTGCATGATTTAGCAAATCCCACAGGGAAGCACTATACTATCTTTCAAGATGTTTGATGATAGATAGAGAAGAAACTCATGACAGAAGCTAAAGATTAATGTACAGTCAGGAAGGAGGTATTTTCATGTTTTATGATGGAAAAGATTTCTTATCATCAAGTTCATCAGTAAAGGTCTGCTGAGTGCTTTAGCTAAGCTCTTATGGAGCAAATGTCCAACCTGAAGAGTAATCCATCCTAAAGAAGTAATTGTAAGGAACTGCAGAGATGGTTTAAGTCAGAAATAAAACCATGAAGTAGTAGGCACTCTGGGAATACAACACAGGGGTTTCCTATGGGTTTGGGAAGGATAAACAAGTTGGTTAAGGGAAAGGACTGGAGTGAAGAGAGCATTCGGGCAGAATATAAAACCTATGCAAAGTCCCTGAGGGTAGGTATGGCAGTTACTGAGACCCAATAAGGGGTGCATAGTGATTGGAGCACAGAGAGTACTGGTGGGAATGGTTGAGATGATGGAACTCACATGGTGAGCATAACCCCCACAGAGGAGATGAGCCTGGAAGTAAAGAGAGGAGAAGGCAATTGTCACAACACGTTCTTGATAAAAGCAGAAGGAAATGGAATATATTTTTTGCAGATTTACACAACTGATTTATTAATCATTCAAACGTAGCCATAGATGTTTATTTTCTTTCTTTCATTTTTTAAAATTGGTCATGGGGCTTGAATTCAAGGCCCTGGTGCTATTCCTGAGCTCTTTTGCTCAAGGCTAGCACTGCATCACTTTGAGCCACAGTACTACTTCTGGTGTTTTGAGTGGCTAATTGGAGATAAGAGTCTCACTGGAGTCTTTTTGCCTGGGGCTGTCTTCGAACTGTGATCCTCATATCTGTCTCCTGAGTAGCTAGGATTACAGGCTTGAGTAACCAATGCCTGGCTACTCTCCTCTTATAATCAACTTCTGATTCTTTCCAGACAGCACTGGACCCATTAGAAAAATATTTCAGTGTCCCTTACAAGGGATATTTGTCTTATGATAAATTTCTGGCTAATAAAAGTAATCAAAAATGTCATGTACCCTTGATATTTGTGCTTTTCAAATTTTTATTTAGTTTTTACTTAGTTTTAATTATATTTTTATTATCTTTAAGTAGTTGTACAAAGGGGTTACTATTCAACAAATCAGTTTATAAGTACAGTGTATCTTGATTGATATCACGACCTTTATCATTCTTCCACATCCTTCTCAACCCGAATATTCTCTTCAATTCTCCTAATTCCATAGGATTATGCATTGAACATTATTATTTCCATGAAGAAAGGAAAGGAGGAGTAGAATAAAGTCATATTTTTTCTTTCAGTGAGAATTCATTGTTGAAGTAGAACAGCCATCTTAAAAGCAAGAGAATAAAAATAATGGGAGGAAATTTTTCTCCTCTCCTCTCAACTTGTGTTAGCACCTATGTGGGGAGTTCCCTATGCTAACAGCCAAATCTAATTCCTACCTGATAGAACAACAAATATTACAAGCCAACGAGTAATATGAGACAAAGAGAAAACAAGGCCAGGAATGTAAAGCAGGGACAGGAAAGGATTAATACAAAAATACATATTATGAAATACTATTACATGTTCTATGGACCAAATATTTGTTCCTAAGATGTCTAGGAGACAAGAGAAAAGGGTAAATGTGGTCAGCCATTTGTCTATAAAAGAAAAGGAAACTTAGAAAGGGAAAATGAATTTTGAAGGCAAGACAAGACATATTTTTCTTTCCAAGTCTTCTTATAAAAGAGAGGCAGTATGTCATAATAAACAATGTCCTTGTCAGCATTTTTACAGAGTCAAACATCTCTGGTAGTTCTAGCAACTGATAATGTCATCCAAAGTGCAGAGCATGAAAATGATTTGACTGTTTAGACAAATAAATGAATACAATAATGAAACCTGTTGAAACTGGCTTAAGAAAATGGATAAATTGGTACAATTTTCAGGAAGTCTCCCACACTAGATTTCTTCTAATCTGTTTTAGATGAATCACATTAAAAGTCTGATAAAAGCTGCAGACTTCCGAATTGAAAATTGCATGCATGCCATGTGCACACATACACATGCACACACACACACACACACACACACACACACACACACACACACCAATTTTCACCTACCTTTGCAAAAAGTTATAGACTTTTAAGGATTTGAAAGTTCCAAGTTAAGGATTCAGCTCCAATTTAGATTCTTGATAGATAGCAGCAAAAATGATTTTTATAATATCTGTAAGTAAGGGGATCAACTGTCTGGGTTGCCCAGGACTGAGGAGTTTCCTGGGATGCAAGATTTCAATTTCAATTCCAGGAAAATATGGGTCGCTGATAAATATATAGACACATGTAAGTACAGAATAATATGCCTTATTGTCTGCAAGGTGTGTGTGGGGGGATAGTATAGGAGCAAGGAGGCTTCTTTCTATAAACATTGAGAGGTTTACAAAACTACATTGAGAGGTTTACAAAACTACATGGTTGGATGAATGCATAGACGGTCACATTGCCCAGAGACTCTCACTTTGTGACCTTAATTTTACATTTCCACCAATGAACAAACAAATGAAAAAGCATAGCTCTAAAATCGGATCTATTTTTACGAAGCTACCATGCTTAACTATTTTGTAAAATCGTAGAAATACCTATAGTTATTGCTTCTTCATACAACTTCAGAAACCAATCTTTAAATACATTCCAAAGTAAGCAAATGGGGGAGACTTGTTAAGATAATTCATTTTTAGCCAGTTCCAAGTTGGGGAAAATTATCAAGAGTTAAAACTTTGGTTATAGAGAGGATTAATAAGACTGAAATACAGTATATGCACATTTTAAATACCATTTGGAACTCCTTTTATACAAACTGTAAAATGATAGAAAAGCAAAATGTGTTCTTTTGGGGAGTGGGTATTAGTGGGAAGGGTAATAGCCAAAAGAGAAGGGAAATTAGGATGGTGAATATAGTTAAAGTGTAGTGTTAGAAAGGAAAAGATGTTAAGAAAAAATAATAGAGTGTGAGTTTAATGAAGTAAATTTTATGCAAGTATGGGAATGTCTCCGTGAAACCCCTCCCCTCCGTGTGACGAATATGCTAATAAAAATGTTAATAAAAATATAACTTTGGGTTCAGAATGGTTGGCTTTAAATTTTAAAATCATCAACGCTCTTCTTTTTGAAAACGTTTGTGTATTTGCCAGTTCTTAAATTCAAAGTAATCACCAGATTCTCATATTAAAGCTATATTTCCTAGCTGTGGGAAAAAAACCCATTAAGTTAATTATTGTTATATCTCTAGAAAGAAGTTTGTCTCTCTATAGATGAATAAGCAACAAAAAGTGGCTAACAGATGGGGTGACATCCATAAAGATGAAATCTACTCATAAAATGACATGTTGAATTGAAACATCTTTATACACTACTTACAGAAAACAATAGAATAAAAAAAGGAAAAAATGCTTAGAGAAGCTTACATCTATCTGTTTAATTGCCTGATCAAGGGGCCTCTTCTATATCCTCTTCTCTACGTTGGTTTTATATTCTCTCAAAATTATGAAGAGCCATCAGTGACAATCTTCCAAATTCAAGAAGCTTGCTCCCCTCCAAAATTTAAGAAAACACTCGTAAGAACTGCAAAAATCTATTGCTGTGCTTTGGATTTTAAGTGTTTCCTCAAATATTTGTGTGTCACAGGCTTGGTAGTGAAGTTGAGGCTGTTGGGAGGCTGTGGAAGCTTGAAGAGATGCAGTCTAGGAGCAGAGTTTAGTTTATTGGGAGCATGTTCTAAAAGGATATTGTGGAGCTCTTTTCTCTTTTTTGCCTTTTTCAGTGTCCAGAGATTGGAGATGGAGTTTTATTCTGACCGCAGACCACAAAAATCATGAAGTCAATTGATCATGAACTGAAATCCCCAAAACTGGAATTTGAAACTTTTCTGTGTGATTATCTCAGATATTCATTTCAATAAGAAAACTGACTGACCCACTTACATTATCCCTAAAGACTCTTCATAAAACAAAGGATCTCTCACTTGTAGGTGGCAAGGTAATATGGAAATTCCTGGTTAGGCACCAGATGGGAAGGGGTAGATGGGGTGCAATCTGCAGCATTTCATATAAGCATTTCTAGTGAAAGATCTACCACGAGACCT
Source organism: Dipodomys ordii (assembly GCF_000151885.1). Classification (NCBI taxonomy): domain Eukaryota; kingdom Metazoa; phylum Chordata; class Mammalia; order Rodentia; family Heteromyidae; genus Dipodomys; species Dipodomys ordii. Next base: position 12,524,913 of record NW_012267221.1, read on the forward strand.
TGACGACTCCACAAATTTCTTGGTGATTCCTTTTCTCATTCTGAAACATATCTAATGTATGCCTGGCTTTGTGTTGTAATTTTAGATTTTTTTTTTGTTTCTTTTTTACTCAAGGCTAGTGTTCTACCCCTTAAGTCACAGCTCCACTTCTGGCTTTTTGATGGTTAATTGGAGATAAAAAATCTCATGACCTTTCCTGCCTGGATTGGATTAGAACCATTATGCTCATATCTCCACCTCCTGAGCAGCTAGGATTACAAGCATAAACCACTGCCAACAGGCTTTATATCCTTTTTGTTTGTTTGTTTGTTTTTAACAAGCTGCAAATTGTATGATTCAGATCCTACAAACATAAAACAGCCTATCTAGGGTCCACTAAATCCTTATTTCCCTAAGAATTTGCTATTTGCTAGTAGAGGCTGGTATAAAGACTGTACAGAGCAGCCAATAAACTAATTAAAAGCATTTGCTCCATTTGGTCAGGTTTAGACTTATCAGTTAGTCAAGCATTATCACCAAGAATGCTGATGCTCTTTGTTGTTCATTTCTTATCTCATGCCTTTCCTTGCACGCATGCATCCAAATTACTGATGCTTCCTTTCAAAGGAATAATCCATTGACTAAGAAAAATGAGCACATACCACATTGAGGGCACCAGGTATGGATTGCAGTGCCAATTAATTTTGACATTTTATCTATCCAAGAAGAGAAAGGAAATATGTGAGCAGGGAAGGATTTTTTTTCCTTGTAAAGAAAACGTTGTACACTGAACATGAAGAATTTGATGGCTTTGGTGATAATTTCCCAGCTCTTCCACCTGAAAATTGTGTTTTCTGACTGAATTTCTGCTATAGGCTATACCTTTGGATTTGTGGTTTTCTTTGTTCTTTTTTTTTTTTAATGTTATCTACTGGCTTCTTGCTATTTGTGAGGAGTTTTCAATTTTTCCTTTGGTAAAAAGATACATGAGCTAGCCTCCATAATTCAACTGATCTAGATCCAAATTTGAACCATGCTTATTAACATAAACTAAATCTCTTGTATATGTCCCCATTTTACAACAGCATGTTCTGAAATACGATAAGAAAAGCTATCCTGAAAATATTTTGGGACAGATTAAAAACAGGAAATACCAGAGATTTCATGTGCTGAACTCTCATGAGATTTATTGCTCAATTTAGCAGTTTCAGCATAAGCCTGGGATATGCAGCTCTACATTTTGATGTGAATTCCAAGTGCACTGAACTTGTGGAGCTTTAGAATTTCATCCATCACTTAGCATTTCTCTGATTAGGGGTTACATGTCACCATTAATCTTAAGAATACAAGTTCCCTGGAACTATGGCTACTTAAACCCCTCTGTGGGATGAATAGGGTATAAATGAACAAAGTAATAAGCAGATGAACTTCATATACAAATAGAATGACCCAAACTAAAGTTTAAAACTTATTTTAAAACTTTTGTGTTTTCAAGTGATTTTCAGGATGGCTTATGCGAGCATTCTTTAAGGTCTCTGATGTGACCTTCTTCTTGATTACACTGTTCTATTTCAACAACCGAATTTAATGTACTTGGAACATAAAGCCACAACTGATCTCCCTTGAGTTAGCTAATCCCAGGAGAGCTATCACCACATCTCAATGCCCCTTTTGACATCCCAGTCTCCATGTTGAGAAAACAACATGTGGGCAATTATATTAAGTAGGAAAATGTTTGTAGAACACATAGCTAATGGCCCAAGTAGAATATGAGTTACTTTTATTTAGGAGGAAACAAATTTTTATAATTATTTTTCTTGGTTTCTCATTAGGTGCATCTGAGAATCTCAGTCTCAAAACTTATGAAATGAGCATTGATTATCACTAAAGGGAAAAAATAAAGGTAATCACTGGAATTTCCATATAGAAATATTAACTCCCTTAAAGGATGTTTTTTGATTTATTGGGATTATGTCCTCTCTAATTCTTAGTATTTAAAAATCTTTTATGGAATGCCAGTCTTTTATGTAAGTTTAGAAAAAAATGTTTTAATTTGGCAAAATGAAAACATTCCAATCTTAAGAGGTCTTTGAAATTTGCTACTCTGTAAGATCCACACATCTAGTAATAACTGCCCTTCTTACCACATGGAAGCCATTTCCAACAAGCCTATTTTCCAGCTTTAACTTTTACCAATTTAAGCTAGAGAATCAGAATGAGGACACACTTAATGAGTTGTGTTATACTCATCTACATCTTATCCTTCTGGAAAACTCTTATTAATATTTAAAACTCAGGGGGAAATGTCACCTCCTCTATGAAGTCTTCACTGAAAATGCCATTTAGGTTCCCAAGAAGCATTTTTCACCACTTCCAGCTCCCGTGGCCTCAGGCATGGCATTAGTCACATGATGTTTTAAAGATGTGTCTATTGATTGCCCTATGTAGACCAGATTCTTAGGACAGGGATTTTTTCCCCTAGTTTCTTTCTTTTATTTTTTTTTTGGGGGGGGGGTAGTAGTCCTGGGGCTTGATCTCAGGGCCTGGGCACTATCTGTAAACTCAAGGCTGGCACTCTACCACTTGAGCCACAGTTCCACTCTAGTTTTTGGTGGACATTTGAATATAGAAGTCTCATGAACTTTCTTGCCCATGCTTGCTTTGAACAGAGATTCACAGATCTGAACCTCCTGAGTTGGTAGGATTATAGGCGGGAGCTGCCAGGGCCTGGCCCTGGTTTATTGCTTTATCTCTTTCATCTAAACTGTAATTGCACATAATATGTACATAATAACAGGTGTTTTCATGTTGGACTGATGAATGATTAAATACTCTCTTGCAATAGCCTTACTTTTCTTAATTTATTTAGCAATTTATAAAGAACTACTTAAGAGCCTGTTACACAATGTTTTGCTAGGTACCCTGATGGTTGAACAGTGTATAATATGGCCTTTATTTTTTAATTGCTTTTAATCCAGTTGGGAAAGACGAAACATCCACACAGAAAATGTTACAACCAATACTGATGGACAACCAAAGCAGTATATGTTACCTGCATATTAACACAAACAATATAGTGGAGGTGATAACTGCATTCTACTTTTTACAAGCATCCTTTATTCAATTTTGCATTGACCAGAAGTTTGAGGAAGGATGTGGGAAGAGGTACTACTGCTACAAACTCTCTTCGCTGTACAAATCAAGGGTCCTTGTCTCTCTCCCAAACCCATTTGGTTCAGCTGTTTCACAGCCTCTTGGTTTTCTATTCATCTCGTCCCTCACACTTGACACTTGGGAATGATTTTCTGCCTTAGATCCTTCAGATTTTCCTTCCCAAAAGTAATGGATACTTGCTGTCTGGTTTTACAGCCTCCAAGAAGGCCTAGAATAAATAATCCAATGGCATTTCCCAGCTAAATCCTTTCATTTTATTCACAAGAAACACAAGACATAGGTTGGCCACAACTCAACCACTCACCTGAGATTTTGTTTATCATTAAATTTCTACTTCCAGGATTCCCCTACCTTACTCCTCTGTGACACAGGAACATCCTTAAACATGCTCAAAGTAAATCACAAAGCTGGTCACTCTCTCTTGAATTCAGTTGCCTCCAACAATGCTTCATTAGTGTCATACTCACTCAAAAGCAAAAAATCTACAACTTCTTTGCAGCACAAGTATAATTCTAGATTTTCTTTCATATGAGTGCTACTTTGTTTTACTCCTATCATTTGCTTTTTTTAAAAAAACATTGAAATGTCAAATCAACAGGCCATGAAAAACTGCTTGAGAGTTGTACCATGAAGGGGCTCCCAGATTGCTATGCTGTAGGTTGCATGAAACTCATTGATATTCCTGGGGTTTTGGTGGGTCATTGATAAATACATGTAAGAAAATGAAAACACCAAGATCTTGTTTAGCTTTTAAATTCTAAAATAATTTGCAGAGACATTTTGTTAATAGTTTAATTTATCTACTGATATGTACTTAATTTTTTAAAGCTTCAAACTAAACAAGAATAGACAAAAATAAAAATTCAAGTGCTTATTTATGCATGCCCAGCCTCACATAAATGCCTACACCTATACACTCATCTGCACTAATAGAAATAGAAGACATTGATTCTTCTTTATGTGAACTTAACTTGTGGGTATGTCTCAGGCTGCCTTTCCTAAATCCCTGGGAAGCAAAAAGAAAAATACCTTTCAATCATACTAATTTTAATTAAGATAACTGGCACATAAAATCTTAGCAATCATTTGCAAATAAGAAACTAGTTTCATTTCTATTTACAATCAAATAGAAAAAAGTCAAAGGTAATTTTCATCTTTGTGCATGTGTTTAGGTTTACTTATTTTTAAATCAACTTTCAAGTAGCAGTTAAATATAATTTTGTTTAATTTAAACCAATTTGTACTCTGAGTTCATTTACTGAGATGTGACAGAAATCCCAGCTATCCATTGTTTTCTTTTTGGTTTTGTATGCAATCTTAGTTGTTTAATGAACTTCAATATTTGTATTTAGTTAAAACTCTGCTATCATTTATAACCAGATGAGACAGCCATGGGAAGATAAATTGATAATTTATTCTTCCTGCATTAAGGGAAACAGTTCTTGTATTTACAATATGCTGAGTGTAGCATTTCTCTGCCTAGCTTCCTAATATTTGTGTACATTTTTATGGTGTAGTGTGACTTTCAAATTAAAAATGATTTGTTGCAAGAATATTGACTAGGAAATGCATCCTGAAAGAAGACAGCAGAGAAGAAGTAATGAGATTTTTCACTACCCCTAGCCCTGGGCAATTCAATAATGTTTCTTCTTTAAAGCTAAGAGGAAGAAAGAGAGTCTCAAACTGAGTGGCAGATGTTAAGTCAGGAAATGGGAAACTCCGCCTTCCCCAGAGCTCCCAGCCATCTCTATGACCTCTGTGGCCCTGTTGAAAGGCTTTCTCTGAATTGAATGACAACTGGGAGGCTGTGGATAAGATTGCAAATCAGAGAATGGGAGTGTGAATGGGGAGCTGTGACCCTTGCCCAGGGTGGTAGTTCAGACCTGGGTTAGGGTGAGGTGTGGGATTGCACTTCCAGATTGCAACCCTACAGGGAAAGGGCTTGTACTGCTGGGTGGTCCTAAGGGTCTAGGATCCCACTCTCCCCCGCTCACCCCCTCCCCCAGAAGACTGAAGTAACTTAGCATGTGTCCACACTTGTTCCTGCTCTGCATCTGATTCTATTCTCCATATCTCCTTTCTGTGTATTCAAAGTGTCACCCAGGAGTTGGGTATCACTTGACCCAGGTGTTTTGTAAAGTCATTGTAGGGCTGAAGAAAGCACAAGACAGCTGCAGAATGCACAAGAGAACAACTCCTCACCTTTCAGTGAGTTGACAGGGGCAGATCTGTCTCAGATCTGAGACAAATTCCCTGCCAATGGAAAACTTGTGTCTAATCGTTATGGACAAGGTTAACCAAACATGTCTTTCTGAGAATGTTGTCTTTTAAGGTAGGACTTTAATGCCATTTTTTAAAAGTATTGCAATTCCAAAACGCGGTTTTATTTTTATGTGCCTTAAAAAATACCACCAGTTACCAAGTCCAAGCAAGGATCTTCTCAGTAAACTTGTTCATCTGTTCAAAATCTGCATTTTTAAAGTAATTTATCTTTGAGTCTCCTCCGTCTTTCCCTCCCCTTTTAATTACATGACTACCTTTGTCGAATTGACATTATCTTTTGTTGCCCAGTCCCTACTTGTTAACCTAGTATACATGCCTTTGAGCAGCTCTCTCTGCACTTCTGTGCCACCCACTGCCAAGCAGGTTGAAAATGATAGTTACCACAATGGGCCGTTTTCACTTCTGGTAAGTATCAACTATCTGGAGATCAGGCCACAGGAAAGTTACTCCAGTACTATGTATAAGGACCATGGGAAACTGAAGGGTGTTAAAGGGACATGAAAGCATGACCCTTAGGCAGAGAGGAAACATGGGAGTAGGGGGAGTTCTGAAGACCTACTGAATAGAAAAAGAATGCTTGGAGCTCATACTATGGCTCTTTTTTTCTCCTTCTTTGTGATTGGGCTTGAAATAACAACACTGACAAGACCATCAGCTACAAGTAGATTCCTTGAGAAAGAACCTATCATTTTGCTTTGACCTAGTTTCATTGATTTTTGAGAGAGGGGAAGTACTTTTCTACCACAAGGGTATGGGACACAGAATAAGAAGCCACCCTTCTCAATTGACTGGCATTTCTTTATGTTTGTCACTTAACCAGTTTATCTATCGATAGGGAAATATTAAAGATGATTCATTTTGTGTGTGTGTGTGTGTGTGTGTGTGTACATGTGTGTGTCTTGTGAGGTCTGTATGTGTATTCAAAGAGTAATTATGGGCTGGAAAAAAGGGATTTGACATTTGGAGAGATTGACTCTGAAGTAGTGATGCTGGAGGCCTCCATGGAGGGAAGACACAGCAAAGGAGATTATTTCTAAGTTCAGCATACAATTCTTCAAAATGAATGGTCTAGGGGTGTGGCCAGGGCACGAGAGAAACAGGAGAGAAGGAGCCTTAAAACCCATCAGAAACAATGCTTGATAAGAAATGTACTCATTATCTTGCCCATGTAATGGTAACCCCTCTGTACAGTATTTTCACAATAATAAAAAAAAAAGCCATCAGGAAGCAGCAGGTTCAAGTCCAGGTGTTAAAATCTTTCTGTATGGCATCATATAAGAACAGCTAAACCTATGCAAAGGCAAAATTTCATACACTATAGACAAATATAAAATGTAAAGTAGGAATTTCCCACCTGAACTTGCAAACCTATTCTATAACAATGATGACATTTGCTATTGAAGATCCAGTTATTTTAATAGTTTAGAAGCAAGTACAGTGCTTTCCCCAGTTAGAGGACTGGGGTTCTGAGGTGGTAGAGGTGTTGGCATGAGGTTACTAGATCTTTCCACATTTTTTAGCTTTTTTTCTTGTTCATATTTTTGTTCTTATCAAGGTAATATACAGAGGGGTTGCAGTTACAAAAGTAAGGTAAAAAGTACTTTTCTTGTGAATTTTTCCACATTTTTTTATTGACATCAGCTAGTTGTATAAGGAGGTTTTGTTTTGACATGTCGATATGTACATCAACAGTTCTAATTTGATAAAACGCACCCTCTTCTTTATTCTTTTCTCATCCTCTTTCCCAAATCCTAATACCACTTTCAACAGGTTCCATTTATCCATTTTCACATATCCACAGAAAGAATTTCAACCATACTCCTTTCTCCTACCCTCCTCTCAACAATATCCACTCTATAGGATCTGTTTACATTCCTGTCCTTCATCTCTTTAGTGTATGATGATTGTGCAAAAGGGTTTCACATTGATGTTTCCAGAAAGCACAAACAGTATTTTAATCAAATTGACCTCTTCTTTACTCTTGTTTTCCTCATCCCTACTACCCCTATAATTCAGTGAGCAATTTGCCATCCTCATTCACAAATGCAAGGAATTTGAGTATTGTTCATCCTTTAACATTTTCTCCCTACCCCATTCCCCTCAAACGGTCCCACAATTACAAATATGTTCCTAATATGCATGTGCTCACATGTGTGTATGTATACACAATGTGTTTATATGCACAGCACAGACATGTATATGATAGTGTATATATTTACATACATGTTTGACCTTTTGAACTCTGGGTCTTGCATTTGCCAAGTAGGCAACTCTCTCTTGTGCCAGGCCTCCTGTTCTTTTGCTTTTATTATTTTTTGAATAAGGTCTCACTTTATACCCCATAGGCCTGGACCTGGACCTGGACCAAAAGCCACTCTGATCTCAGCCTCTTGAGTAGGTAGGATTACAGTCATGAGCTATGGTATCTAGTTTCTTAGGATCAAAGATTAAGCTATTCATTCAGGTAATTTGGCATTTGAATGTAGGAGTTCAGTGCTAAAACAAAAAAAGTGGTGAATTCTATAAATTTGGTTATTTGCATTTTATCTTCTGGAAAATATTTTTAAATTTTTCCTGGAGATTTCTCTTTAGCTCATGTGTTATTTAGAACTGTTTAGTTTCCAAATAATTGGAACTTTCCAATTGCCTTTGTCTTCTGCTTTGATTTTGTTGTGATCTCAGAACATGTTTTGTTTGATTTTTATTATTTTAAATGTTATGGTTTTGTGATTGCTGAGAATATGTGTGTCTTTATGGATAAATAATTCATCTGTACTTAAAAAGAATTTGCATGCCATAGATATTGGGTGGAGTGTTTTATAAATACCAATTATATAAGTTAATTTTGTGCTTTTATTTTTTCAGTTCATAAGAGAAAAATGTTGGAATGTCCAATTAGAATTGGTAGTCCAGTCTCCTGCAGATATAACATATTTGGCTTTATAAATTAAAAAGATCTGTTGTGAATCTACATATAAGATTCCCATGTCTTCTAGAAGAATTGATTTCTTTATCATTAAGTTGCACTCATCTTTATTCCTGATAGTTTCCTTAATTCTGAAATTAATATAGCCATTCCAGTTTTCTTTTGATTAGTGTTGGCATGCTATATCTTTATGTTTTTACTTTTAAACTGTCTTCATCTATAAAGTGAGTTAACATACATAATATTCCATCTATACATTCCATTATTTTGGCCTGGCTATATCTATCTTATTTCTCTCTTTCTCTCTCATCTATCTATTTATCATCACTCTGTCTTTCTATATCAACACAATTGATTTCTTTTTCCAACATTTTTTTCTTAATGGAATCAAGTGTTTTTGTTCTTAACTTAAATGCATATAATCTTTGGATTGCAGCAGAACTTTATAAACAATTCCCTTGATTTTCTCAAAATCATTATGCTCATTTTCTAGAGCTACTTATATTTATTTGATATTGAATATCACAAGGCAAGACTTGATTATAAGACCAAACAAGTCCAAAAAAGATTTTTTCATTATCTCTTATGATTATTTCCTAAAATAACAAGGACTTGAACTGAGTACGTGGATAGAGTTGTGATCAGTTCAACACTCAATTCACAGATACTCAGCTGTGTCTCAGTATATCAGATCTTATTTTACTTTTGACAAGTTGGAGCAAGTAACATTATTAGATTATTGGAATGATTGGTTTACCCATGAGATCCATCTTTATAGCTAAGCCAATCAGATTGATGCCCATAACTGATTTTGGGAAAGAGAAATTACTTTCTGTGTTGGGTCTAACCTTTGGGGTATATTCCATGGGTATTATTGCTTATTTGGGTATTTCTCAATATTCTCATATTAACTTTTGGCTCTTTTATATTTTAATTTTGAATTAAAATTCCTACATTAAGCCAGGCACCAGTGGTTCATGCCTGTAATTCTAACTACTTAGGAGGCTGAGATCTGAGGGTCAAGGTTTCCAGCCAGTCTATATGTAGGAGAGCCCATGAGACTCATATCTCCACTCAACCAGCAAAAAGCTGAAGTGGAGGTATAGTTCAAGTGATAGAGTCTAGTCTTGAGCACAAAAGCTCAGGGAGAGTGCCCTGGCCCAGGGTTCAAAAGTCAGGAACAGCACACACATAAAATCTTCCTGAACTCAATTTTACAATTCCTGTTTAGGTTGTTGTTATTTTTTTAAAATTCAAACAAGATCTAGTTCTTTGTTATTAAATACTTCATTTACAAGCAGGAGTTTACTTGTGTAGGTAATTATAATTTAGTGACATTAAAACAATATTTCAGATATGCATTTTCTGGACAAGCTAATAGCAGGGGCCTTAGAACATTAGTTAAAAATATCCAAATTAATATATTAAGTGAAGTAAGCCGGGCCCAAAGAAACATAGGTCCCATGGTTTCCCTTATTTGCAATTACTAGTATATGTCTGAGACAAGCAGAAAAGCTCAGATAAGTTGATGTTAGGAGAAATGAACTCCAAGATAAGGACTCAAATGGTTTTTCTTTCATGTGATTGTTTCTAGCATATTTATAAGATGATTTCTTTGTTGCTTTGTATGTCCCTCCCCCCATGGTATAACCCCTGCTTTCATTGTATTTGATGTTGGTATAATTTGTGGAGGGGAAGGGCCAAAACAAATAGTATAAATAGGGATACAAGTGGACCCATTGCAACAATGAGATATACAAGTTGTTATGTCGAAAAATGAACTTTACAACTTTGGCGGGGGGTGGGGAGGGTGGGAGATGGGAAGGGAAGGGGAAGGGAAAACAAAGAGGAGGCAACAAGGCTTGATAAGAAATGTACTCATTATCTTGCCCATGTAATTGTAACCCCTCTGTATGGTATTTTCACAATAAAAAAATAAAAATATCCAAGTTAAGAAAAAATGAAGACTGGAATTGTGCCATCTCAAAGATTTAAATCTATTTCAAGGTTCTAAATAAGAATTTTCTTTAACTATTTATATCTTTTTCACGCTAATCATTCAGAATGCCAGAAAATTCAAAAGGTCTTTAGTTTAAAGAACAATCCCCAAATATTTGCTGCATTTTTCTTTTTCTTTGTTTGATTGATTTTTTTTTTCAGAGTAGTTCTTAATTTATCTAACAAGATATGTCAGCCTGTGCTGTTTCAGGGTCTCCTGGCTGTGTGGATATCAGGGCAGTGTTCATGTCTTTCCATTATTGTAGAAACTATTTTTTTAAGTGCTGTTAGTAGGATTCTGGGAATTCACAGTAGGTTAACAGCAGAGCTCTCTCTCTCCATTTAGAATTCCTTTCTCCTAATGAAAGGAGTCTGAACCCTTGAACTCTGTCAGGGACTTAGGCATGTTCCCCATGCCTGATTTTCATCTACAGAAAATGGAGGTCAGATACATGTCAAGAATAAAAGAAGGGTCAGATTAGAGTACCAAAGGCTTAGCACACATCCAGAGATGACATAAATGTGTTGACCATAATGTCTGGAACCTGCTAAACACTCGATGAGTAAGTGAATGAGGAAATGAATGAATGAGTAAATCAGGAGTAAAAATGACACCAAATATTCAGAGAAGCAATCAATTACATGTATGTTAAAACATCTTACTTTTAATGTGTTCTCAGAGGGTGAATAGTGATTCCTATAAAAGTATGTTCTTCTCTCACCTACTCCTTTTCCATGTGAGCAGGGCAATGAATTTGGGGGATACAGTGGTCATAGAGGAACAACTTGAAGTAATTTAGGATTCTGATGATTCTAATGATTCCATGGCTTCCGTTACGAAAACTTTAACTAAAGGCTACACCTATGCACCTCACAGCTACTCTGTATTCTCATTTAAACATTTGAGAAACATGTAAAAAAATTACAGGGAAAAAAATAAGGTGTCCAGGCTATCTTTGTGATTGCAATTGTACAAAGTTCACAAACTGAGTTATGCAAGATGTGACCTTGTCATTGTTTTGTCTAACTGAACTTAGATTCTGGCTCTGAGCATAGATTCTATTACACTGGCAGAGAAGGAGAAAACCTCCAGGTCTTTGTTAGGATCTTCCCTCTTCAGGGGTTGGGGCTTTGCCCAGTTTACTTAGATTTGGAGGGAAAGCCTGTCATTCGTACTTACAAGGTACCAAGATGTCCTTCATTCTCTATGGCCTCATTAGCTCCATATACAATGCAGGACATGAAAAGTATTTGATGAGATTGGCTAGGCTCCGGTCTTGCTAGTGTGCATCCTACTTCCTCCTCTTTGGGTTTTGACACCATCCTGGGGTACCCTTACAATGTGCCTTGCTGTCATGCCAGTCTCTACTGAATGACCACTCCTTCTGCTACTTTCCCCCCTCCAAAGACCTTTTGTATAACAAAGAAAAGGTCCTCTGCTCTTCCTATTCCTGCTGACATACCTAATCTGCAATTTTTAGTGAAATCAATGCAAGAAAGACTTTCAGGGACTTTTACAGTTTGGTTCTGCAATGAGTCTGCCTAACTGGCTGACTCTGCTTGAAAAAGGCAAAAAGTAAAACCAAAAATATTTAAAAATTCCATATAAGAAAAAAAACAAGTCTAGGAATTAATATCTTAGAATAGTGATACAATCAGACTGAGAGTATAGGTATGAATGGAGCTAGGTTCCCAAGTCTGTTCTTTGTCTAAATATTGTAGACCTATTTCCTCATTTCATGCTCACAAGATTTTGAATGAACGAACTTAATCTCTTTTGGTAATTGAGAAACTGATGGTTAGAGAGATTAAATGACTCTTCAATATTAAATTTGAAGTCACATCCTTTAGCATTCTAAATTTCATAACTTTCTTTTATTTACTTTGTTCTGTTTTACAATTCCACAAAAATAATGGCCAGCCAAAGCTAATTAGAAAATTAAATTTGGAAAGATAATTATTTAAAATTTGAGCAGTAAGTTTCTGTGGGTATTTGCCTGAGAACCAGGGACCATGCATTACTGTGTAAGGTAGGAAACTGACTCCTTGCAGAACACATGAAACAAAATTGCTTGAACAAAGGTCACTTAACCAAGAAACTATGAACTGTAATGCGTTACAGTGGAACAATATTCAGCAACTAAATGAAATGAATGGAAACACTTCACAATGTGCCTGAATCTCACATTCTCCCTGATAAAGAAAGAAAACAAAATTTAAAAGCCTGTATAATATGTGATTCCATTTACATGAACTTCTGGATAATACAAAAACATAGGGAGTATTATACACTTTAATCAAGTGGTTATAGGGGCTGTGTATTTGTCAAAAAGTGCAATACTTGGGCTGGGAAAGTGTCTCAGTGGTAGAGTGCTTGCCTTGCATGAGGCCCTGGGTTCGATTCCTCAGCACCACATAAAAAACCGTAAGTGGTACTGTGGCTCAAGTGGTAGAGCACTAGCTTTGAGCTGAAGAGCTGAGGGACAGCACCCAAGCTCAGAGTTTAGCCCCCATGACCACAAAAATAAAAATAAAAAAATTAAAAATTGCAATACCAGCATGATGTTTTAATGAAATTAGTTGAGTACCTAATATATTGGGGTTACAAACTGGTTCGTGAAGTTGAGGCAGGAAGACTGCAAATTTGTGGCCAACCTGGGCTACATAGTGAGATGCCATATCAAAGAAACAAAATAATTAACAAATTAATAATATTACAAATACTAAAAATTTCAGTCCTCTTCTAACTTGGGGAATAGTATTTTATGTAATTAATTAGATGTTAATTTTTTAAATAGAAGATGAAAACACAAGTTAAGCATTAGCTACTCAACTAATTTCATTAAAACATCATAACTTAAAATTTGGGGGTATAGCTTGAAAACAGAATGGATATTATTTCTTAATATCCAGCTTCCTTTTAATATTGCATATATAAATACAAATGCAATTTTGTGTGTATACATATATGTATATATATTTTATATTTTATATATAATATATTATATATATTGTATATATGTATGTATGCATACACACATCACAGAAGCCTTGGGGTAGAACAAATGCCATATTTACTCAATTAAATAACCAATATTCTGATATTAAAATGCTGCTAACAATTAGGAGTATATTACCATTCACCTGGAGAAATTTTGATGTCATTGTTATTATGTATGAATATGTACTATTAGCCTTTGAGCAATTCATATTGACCTTTAATGAAACTTAGTTTTGTTGAATGTTGCCCAAAATGACTGCAGTTGGCTTCACGTTAATGTGATTGACTGACACCTTCCAGGCAATTTAAGTAAGTGGAAAGAAACAAAACCATTCCTAAAGAAACAAAACCATTCAAAGACAAGCGGCTTCAGGGGCCATCAATTGATCTGCTTGAAAGATCATCACAAAAGGGTTAAGATTTACCTTTGTCAAAACAATATTGGATCCTTGGTGAGGAAAAGACTCCAGTGTTGCATGTTCACACTGGGGAGCTGAGGGTTTGCTTTGGAAAGGAGAAAGGCTCAAATGCCTTGTGGAGGAGGAAGAAAGCATCTAGAAAGGAGTGGCTTTTCAGCAGTTTTTTTGTTCTTTTGTAGGGGTCAAGGTGGAAAAGGAGAAATGGAAAAGATGGAAAAGAGGATTGAAATAGATTTTTCTATACAATATAAATAAAATTCTCTTTTGACATTTTTAAAAACAGATGTCACTGAAGATTCGAATTGCTTTTTGATTATCTCTGGGCTTTAAGATTGGGTTTTTCCACAGAAAGTGACACCTTGCCAAGACAGGCCAAGAAGAGGCTCAACTTTTATGAGTAACCTATCCGTCACAAGCTATTGGATGGCTTTCAACAAAAGCTATGTAACTTCCTGTGATATGGAAGTTAATGAAGGAAAAATATGAAACTATTAGTTTAACAAAATAGAAAATGTGGTGGGGGCAAACCCCCTCTGCTATATTTCAATATCCTTCTGAATTATACTGTCAATCTTCAAGGCCTAAGGAACTGAGATGATGAGCCCTGGTTATGGAAAACAGCTTGTCACCCTGATGCCAGATACGTCTGTCAGCAGCCGAAAGTGAATCCAAAGACGCTTTAGAAAATGTGTCTAAACAAATCTCCATCTCAGACTTTACTCCTTACACTGTAGGAGAAACTGTGCCTATAATTACATAAATACATGAATGTTCTCATCAGTTAAGTGTATGTCTGCAAAATTAATTTGTAAGCTTTTTTTTCTCCTGAAAAGCTAGTCTTAAATCTATAGCAAATCGTATAATACATTGTAAAATTTGAATTGAGTTTGAAATATTCCAAAAATAACCTTCCAGTTACCATACTTTTTCACTTGAGACCCTTAGAGATATTTGTCATATATTGTTTTGGTCTCATATTTATTTTTTAGTCTTATTCCATGGCCTCCAAACATCCTAAACTCTCCTGATTTTGTACCTAATTCTTTTTAAAATATCATATCCTAATTTTGCTCTAACTTTTGACTTAGAATCTCTATGAGAAATTATATCCTATGATTTAACACACAGGCACACACACACACACACACACACACACAATTAAGCTTATAAAATCAGGACAAATGGTTGAAAAAGAATTTGAACTTGTGTGTGGGGGGAGGATAGGTAGAAAGATAGGTAGATAGGTTGGTGAAAGGAACTGATAGTGGGGGAAAGAAACAAAACAACAAACAAAAACAAAACAAAAAACTGCTGGACAGTGTGTCTGCTTTACAGAGTATGACTCTGGCACTTGCCTTCAAATGCAATTCCCAGAATGAGACATGAGAGGAGAGAATGGAAAAACATTGAAATAATAGCTTTTTTGTGTCTCTGCCTATAGGGCATGCAGGCCTTGTTGTCCATGGTCTTGGATTCAACTTCCTTTCCTGTCCATGTGAAGAATCTACAAGTGCTCACATTCAGAGTACTACCAACTACAGGATATTCTGTGAAGTCTGTCACCTGCCCTAGTGGCCACTGACATTTAGTTTATTAGACCAGTGGTGGGGAAAGGTATGATCCAAGTTCAGTGACTTTTTTTATGAAAGGTTGTCTGTAAGCAATCTGTATGTTTGGTTTTAGGTACCTTTGACTTGCTGGTCAGCCTCATTTGTATTTGAAAGGAATAATAAAGATTAAATTAGTCCTATAATTTAAACAATTTATTGGTATTTCTGAATTCTAAATCATGAGTTGGTCTTTGTTGCCTGATTATTAAGAGTGCAGCAATGTATAGTTACTTGTGACTATTTATCTTCTATTTAGGAACAATCAAGACTAAAGCAAGAACTCTGAAGCTAAGAAAATTGGACTTCTTAGATAAAGGCAAGGGTTTGTATTCAGTTTGATGTCTGGGATGCACCTTTAGAAATCAGAGACTGATTGTGGTCTTAAATGGGAGAAATCCAGCATTTGTACATCAATCGTTCAGCAACTAGCTATTCCAGGCACTATCCAGGGGGTTGGTTTATGAATGGCACAGAGAAATCAAGTCTTGGGTCAAAGACAGTCTACATGTTGGTGTGGGGATTTGGCATGGCTTGTCAACAACGTTCTTCAGATTTTTCACAATGAACTTCTCACTTCTCCAAGAATTTTATTCATTACTTTTTGCCAGTTCCTTATTCTTCTTCTTTATAAATGAATGGCTAAGTGACATGCATCACAGATACATAATACTTTTAAACCTCATGAACCTTAGTTCTGATAAATATAAGCAATCGTATTGAACAGAGAGAGTCATAATAGCAAGCTCAAGTTGTTATAGCAACAATGAGAACACTTCAATATTCAGGCACCATCATTTTTCAAGAGCAAATGATACAATTAATGCTTGATACTGTATTGTTTACAGACTTTCTTGTGGCTCATAGCTCTTCACATGTCACTACTAAACAGATGGAAAGGTAATTCCAGGGGATTGAAACAATAATTCAAATATTGGTATATGGAGCTGCTTTAAAAAATCTTGACAGGCTTTTACCCATGATAGATTTACATCTGTGTGTATTGCAGCAAAACTTGGAAATTTGCATTTAAAAAATGACACTTGTTTCATTCCTTTAGAGGAGAGCTGTAACACATTCACAGAAAAAAACACATATATACCTAAAGAAAATTACACACACACACACACACACACACTTAAAGAAAAGCATAGAGGGCTGGGAAGGTAGCTCAGTGGTAGAGTGCTTGCCTTGCATGCATGAGGCCCTGGGTTCGATTCCTCAGCACCACATAAGCAGGAAAAGACAGAAGTGGCACTGTGGCTCAACTGGTAGAGCTCTAGCCTTGAGCTGAAGAGCTGAGGGACAGCACCCAGGCCCAGAGTTCAGGCCCCACGACTGGCAATAAAAAAATAAATAAATAAAAGCATAGAACAATAGAAGAACATTAGAGTGAGCTGAGCTACTAAGCCCTACATGCTGAATTTGAGTCCTGGTTCTTACAGATTACAGCTAGATGACCTTGATAGGCTACTTGTCATATCTTTACCTGTTTCTTCTTCTGAAAATGGAGATGGTAGAATACCTACTTCGTGAAACTAGTATGAGAATTAAAGACATTATTATGTGTTAAACAACGATTTTTTATTGTGAAAATACTGTACAGAGGGGTTACAATTACATGGGCAAGATAATGAGTACATTTCTTATCAAGCATTGGAGCCTCCTCTTTTGTTTAAACAATGATTTTTTACCAGAGTGTGTGTGTCACATAAATGTGTTGTCTTCCTGTATTGTTGAGAGACCATTAGATTCAGGTATTTGCACTGGAACAGAATATTGTATTAGCAATTTGAGAATGTCAATTTCCCATTTTCTTTAAACTCTTGTTGGAACAAAGAAACTAAATGTGCAGAAATAGCTATTTTATTTATAATTTTTTCCTCCAGAGCCTGTCTCAAAGATATTTGCATTGCTTTCAGTGTCCCATATTTCTTTATTGGAGAAGAGCAATAGAGGCAAAATGATGGGAAGCATATTGAATTGTGATGGGAGCAGACATGCAGATGTGGTTCAGATTAAAGCTCTGTCATAGACAATGACTTAACCACTTTCACCACCTGCAAAGAGAGGTAGTAACTCTTATCTTAATGGCTGTGAGATTAAATTGGTTGCCTGCACTTAATGTAGCTTGAATATCAACACACTTAGATCCTGTTTGGGTGAATATCTTTAACTACTCTTTGAGCAAAAGTCACAATTTCTAACTCAAGAAGGATTCACATTCCACATCAACAAATTTCACCTATGTCCATAAACACACAGCCAATTCAAGAGCAGAGCTTAAACATTTAACCTATAAGTTTGGCTAGACCAAAAAGTTATCTATAAAGACATAATGAAATCAGCTTGAAAATCAGGAGAAATTTGAAAATGAGATTTACAGAAGGAATTAGCGGAAGCTAATTGCTAAGGTCGGAGTGGCCATGCCCACAAAAAATGTGGAAAGGATGAAGAAGGAGAATCTGAGGGCACAAATTGTGAGACAGCGCAATGGAGAAAATACTAAATCCACTCATTGAAATCCCAGCTCCCACTGTGATGATGTTAGAAGTGGGGCTTTTCAAATGTCAGTAGGTTCTAAGGGTAGAAATCTCATTAATGAGATTAATGCCTTATAAAATGGACCCAAGAGAAGGCCTTCTCCTTCTTTTATACAAATACAGTCTATAGTCTATATCCCAGAAAAACCCTTTACCCAAATGTGACCATCCTTGTACCCTAACCTTGGATTTACAGCTTCTAGTACTGTGAGAAATAAATTTCTACTGTACAAAGTTATATGAGCCTATGATAATTAAAAAAATAACAATCTCATCAACAGAGGGAGATAATTAGGAAAAGAGAGGATAAGCAATTTGATTGGTAGCTCTAAGATCAGGAAAAACAGACTGGAGAGCCAACCCTTCTTCATCACACCTAGGGTCTAGTGAGGAGCTGCCAGAGCTATCATGGACATGACTCCCTAACTTGTTCATTTCCTCAAGACTGACCCTTCTGTAGTTCCTGGCCTTTCCATGATGATAGATGGGTTATATTTATGAGTTTCTATGAGAGGCCTCTCCCAATGGTAGGGGTTCTTATTTTGCTCATTTCTATTTCCAGTCTTCATATAAACTTCTATTTTACTTGCATTCCTTGAGTAAGTCTCAATTCTCTCTCTTCCAAAATCAATATTGTACCAAGAAAAGGAACGCTCAATACAGGGAAAGATGGTCTCTGAGTGTGGAGTCCCACATTAGCTATGGAATTGGTTTAGCTATTCAGCACTCTGGCTTGGCCATAGTGAGTAGACATCAGTGACACTTATAGTCACAGACTACCTGTCTTTAGAACCTTTGGTTATATACTCTTTCTCAAGGGATGTGTATAGAGAGGTTAGGAGTATGGTTCTGTAGTGAAATTACTTAGCCTCATTTTTTCCTGTACTACTGGTATCTTAAGCAACATTCTTAACTTCTCTATAGTCTGGCGCTTATAATACTAGTCACTCGGGAGGCTAAGATCTTCAGATCAAAGTTCCAAGCCAACCTGGGAAGAAAAATCCAAGAGATACTTATCTTGAATTAACCAGCAAAAAGCCAGAACTGCAAGTGTTCAGTGGTAGGTAGTTCAGGTGGTAGAGTTTGCCACCTTAAGTAAAAGACAAACAGCACACACAGACACAGACATAGATACAGACACACACACACACACACACACACACACACACACACAGAACAAAAAACAAGAGCACAAAACCCTAAGTTCAAGCCCCAGTACCAGCACAAAGTAAAACAAAACAAAACCAAATCTCTTTATACTTCAATTTCCTCATTAATAGTTTTCTAATGTCTCCTCAATTATTGCTAAACATTGTATCAGTCTTTTACCAAAGCACTAATTTGTTGCATTTGTTTATTTACCCATATTTCTCTTACTCTCAATTTAATGAAAATAACTTTCTTTTTCCATTAGTTAACATAGACTAGGCATTATATACTCTTTTCTAAAATAGCCTTTTTGTAAAATTTTTATTCTGCTAACTTTACTCTCTGAACTTAAAATTGGATTTTTAAATATCCTTTTAATCTTGTTCTACATATGAGCATAATAAACCCATAGTACATATGTTTGCTTTTCAATTAATTGTTCTATGCTATTCAGTTAGTTTAAGATCAATTTTGAAGCCCACTATTTCTGTTGCATTAGTTCACCCTTTGTCCTTTGTCTCACCATTTTGTTACTTCCCATCTCTTCTCCAAGTCAGATGAACATATATACAAAATACAGGGTGCCAAAATCGAAACAGTGACAACAGAGGATAAACCAAAGGGAAAAATAAATAAATAAATTCCCACAGTACATTAAAAACAAGCAACAACAACAAAGACAAGACACTATGTTGGAAATGAACTTTATAGCTTGGGAGGATGGAAGTTGGGGAAGGGAGGGAAAGTGAGAGAAAATGAGGGAGAGGGTAACACTGTTCAACAACAAATGTACTCATTAACTTATGTAACTGTAACCCCTCTGTACATCATCTTTACAATTAAGTAGAATTATTATTATTATTGTTGTTGTTGTTGTTGTTGTTGGTCACAGGGCCTGAACTTTGGACCTGGGCGCTGTCCCTCAGCTCTGCAGCTCAAGGCTGTACCACTTGAGCCATAACACCACTTCTGGCTTTTTCAGCTTACTTGGTGCTGAAGAATTGAACCCAAGGCCTCATACATGGCAAGGCAAGCACTCTACCACTTAGCCACCTTTCCCAGCCCCAAATTAAAAAAAAAATTGCGGGGGGGGGGTCCGGTCGTGGGGCCTGAACTCTGGGCCTGGGCGATGTCCCTCAGCTCTTCAGCTCAAGGCTAGCGCTCTACCACTTGAGCCACAGCACCATTTCTGGCTTTTTTCTTTTTGCTTATGTGGTGCTGAGAAATAGAACCCAGGGCCTCATGCATGCAAGGCAAGCGCTCTACCACTGAGCCACCTTCCCAGCCCCCAAATTAAAATTTTTTAAAGCCCAATATTTCTTACAAATATATTCTTCTGTTTTACTCTTTTTTCCCCCTCTGTATTTTTACTCTAATTATTGTACTTAAAGTTCTTGAGTGTTTCTCCCTTCATCTATCTGCTTAGCAAGGTCATTTTGAATTCCAACCTCATCTGTTAAGGACTTCATGTCTCTCCAGGTGACCTCCTCATTTAAACCAATGAGTTTCCCATTTCTTCAGCCAGATCATTGAAGAAGCTAAAATATGGCTTTCACATGCTTTAGAAATAGAAGTTGTTATCTTCCAAAGCTATAAGACCAAGATTAGATATGTAAAAAGCCAACTTTAATGAGAGTTAAGATTGTTTTGTGGAGAACATATCTCCGTAGGAAAAACTTTTGATTTGATAATGAATGATTCTATAGGTCAATAATTGTCCAAAAGTCTATAACCTAGTATTTTAGTGAATTAAACTAAGACTTAGCCACATGTAATATTGTTATTGTTGTTTTAAAATCTATCAAAGCCTATCCCACATTTAAGTTTATTCATAGATAAAATGGATATCCTACATGTCTAAATCAAAGTTCAACAAACCAGCAATTAAGAATATATCTAAATTGAAACCCATTTGAACTTAAGGAGAATAATAATAATAAAAAAGAATATGTCAAGTTATAGTAAAAATTGGTAGAATAATTCTTAATGGGTGGATCACAGCAAAATATTGACAATTTTAATTAATAACTAGTAGCTTTAATTGGGTAGAACTCTAATGGGAATATTGTGCTGAAGAAAAAAATGAACCAAGAAATTAAAATGTTTTATTCTTTCATTTGATGAAAGTATTATATTCTACACAATATGTTTAGAGGTGAAAAGACTCATTTTCAATTTTTTTAAGTATCTTGGAGTAAAATACAACCTTACTAGGAAGCCAAGAAGTTTCTTCAGTAAAATGGACTTCCAAAATACATTGTCATGTTTGGAGCTATGTTTATCCTCTTAATGTTTACCCTGGGCAGCTCATGCTGCTTTACAGGTCACAGAAAGTGACCCATGCCTTTACCACTGGCATCCAAAGAGTTCCATTAAGTCCTCAGCAAAGGATCATTCATGGTTCTTCCAGCCAGCCAGACCTACAGCAATGTGTTTTATGATCACCTCCTGGAATATTAGGAAGAACCATGACAAAAGCCAAGTTTAGTCATAGATAATTCAAGATGGATTTTAGTACATTAATTGGCTTCTTTGAAATGATGACTTGTAGACATATGAAGTCCTTTATAAATCAAAGATTGAAAAGATCTCATGGGGTTTCATGTTTTGTTTTGCTCTTGCTGGGACTTTCCCTGTCGTAAATTCCATTTTTTCTCATATTGACTCCCTCTTTTGTTGAGCTTGAAGGCATTTCTGGAATTACTCAGAAAAGGAACTTTGACAATCTCCATGCCTTGTTCTTCAGTCATAGAGCTGATTTATGGCTGAAGAAGGTTCTCAAAACAGTATATGAAATTGGTGAAATGTTATCCATTATTAAAGTGGGTTCACGAGGTCCTCCTGCTGATCAGAACAGGTCATCCTAAATACAATCAGCCTCGATGCATCACCTTATTGCTATTTTGTGTTTTATTGCAGGAAAGTAAAAGTCACTCTTAAAGAGATTACTGAAAGCTAGAGTTTAAAGAGTATGCTGACAGCGATAAAGCAAATTCTAAGTCTGCTATTGCTTAGATTGACAGCATAAAACAAGTTTCAGAAAAGGCTGCTCCTATTAATGGAAAGTCCCAAATTCAATATGTTTCCAAACAATGTCTATTTACTTATTTTGATACTGTGACTTGAATTTAAGGCCTCATGCACTAGGTAAGCCATGTTCTGGAAGGACACAGGTTGTTGTGTTGAGGTCAGACAAGGGCCAAGGCAGGAACAGTAGAATTACTGAAAGGCATTTGTGATAATTTGGGTGAGAGATGATCAGGTCTGGGACAAGGGTGATAATAGTCATGGTGGTAAAAGGAAGGAATCTGCTCTGTAAATATTTAAACTTATTTTTATTTTGTAATAAATATTCCTATACACATTTATCTCTCACCATTACACACACACACACACACACACACACACACACACACACACACACACAAAATGATCCCACACACATAACACTAGAACACTAGAATAATTACCCAAATCAGGATATTAAGACTAATACTATAATACTATCTAAGCTCGCCCTCATTCTGATTTTACTGTTTCTCTCAATTATATCAGTTAAAGCAAAAGAAAGCCTTGAAAACCATTTTCCCTTCAACTGTAATGTCTTTCAGTTTTTTAAACTGAGGAACAGATCTTCAGTCTTTCTTTTATCTTAATAACATCAACAATCTTTAAGTGAAACATCCAGTTTTCTGTTTGAGTTTTAGAATGCCCCTCAATTTGAGTTTGCCTCTGTTTTCTTGTGAGTAAGTGCAGATTCTGCATTTTTGGCAGGAGTAACACAGAAGTAATTCTGTTGGGTGTCACAGAGTATTACATAGCAATAAGTATATGTCAATTTTTACCATTTTGCTTTGGTTATTTGGTTAAGATAATATCTGCCATGTTTCTCCACTGTAAAGTTACTATTTTCCCCTGTGGAAAATACTTTGAAAGTATGTAATAAATATTCTGCTACTCATCAAACCTTCATTGATATCAATCATTACTTTTAGCATGTCATTATTATTTTAATGTAATATTACTTCGGTAATTATTACAATGCCAAATAATGACTTCTCTAAAGGTACCATTTCTTGTAAATATATGAACTGGCTTTTCTACTGAAAATGTTTATTTACATTTTCCCTTCTTTATCATTTAATTAATAACATTTTTCCTTAATTCAGTGCTTATATAATCGATATTACTATAATAAATATCTAAACTTTAGATATTCAAGCAATCTCAGATTTAGTCAGTGGCTCCCATGTCCTTTGGGGCATGGCCTTATGCTAATTTCAGTGCTTTCTCAATCCAGACATGATAAAATAATCCAGGCTCATGTTGTTCTTTCCAAACCTAGCTCAAGAATTAGCCACAGCTTCAAGAATTACAAATTCCTCTTAATAAAATTTGGTAGGTAATTGCTAGATACAGGCATTGTTTTAGAAATCAGTGAATGTTTTGGAAGCATTAGTTAAACCATAATACTAAGGATGGTTCCAAGGTTTCTGGCTTGAGTTAATGGAAGAATGGAGATACTGTGAATTGAGATAGAGAAATCTAAGGTTTTGTAAATTTTGAGGAAAGACCTATGGTTTGTTTTTGCCACACTGAAAGCTGAAATGCCTCTTAAGCATTCTATTAGATAGTAATGTATTGGTCTATAGTTCTGCAGAAAATTCTGGACTAGAGGTAAAACTGAGACATTATCAGCGCACAGGAGGTATAAAAATCCATAAGAAGGGATAAATACATCCAGGGAATTAATGTCGATAGCAAAGAATAAATAACCAAGGGCTTGCATCCTCATGCATGCCAACGTAAGAGGAAAGAAGAGGAATAAGCAACCAAGGGTTCTAAGAAGAAGTGATTACTAAGGGACAAGGAAAAACAGATGTATCTGGTGTTTTAGAAACACAACAAAGGGCAAAAAGCTATCAAGGAAGAGACAGCATCAACCATGTCAAATCTTCCTGCTAAATCAAGTGGTATGAGGATTGAGAATTGACAATTAAGTGAACCAATTATTGGGACTGGAATGGGTTTAGGAGCTAGCAGGCCATGTAGAATTAAATAGAACAGGCATAAATAAATTAAGGATCTTGTTGCGAAGAGGGGCCAAACACTATAGCAACTATTAGGAAATTGGACTCACAAGAAGGTTCTTGTGTTTGTTTTTATAGGATAGAAAAAAATAACAGCAACACTTAGACACTTAAACACTTGGTCTTTTTCCTTTCTAGTGACCACCCACATTTCTTGGCTCCTGACTGCCTCCCACCATTGTCAGAAACAGCAGCAGTAGATGGTGATCCTTTCCCACCTCTGACAGCTCGTCCTCTTCTCTCACATTGTTCCCAGAAAATGTTCTATGATTTTAAGAATCTTTTTGTGATTAGATTGAGTCCTTCCAGATAATCTCAGAACCTCAAGGTCCTTAATCAAATATACCAAGCATATATCACACGTGTCAATAAAAATCTGGGCATTAGGATTTAGACATCTTTTGAGGTTCATTTGTCCTATACCAATCACAGCATCTCACACAATGCTTGAAACAAAGGGTTTCAATGGCATTTTTTATTTCTTCTTTTAACTTATCCATTTTAATCTGAACTTATTTAGATTGGTATAAGTCTGTAAGTATTTTAGCTGAGTAGGGCTGCATTCTGTCAGCACTTCTATGTGGCCCTCCTGATGATGATGAACTGCACTCAAACAACTATCCTGCAAGAGAAGATGGCTCGACCTTCTAGAATTACCTTTCACCCTTCCACACAAGGTGTTTCCCAAAGTAGAATTCTGTAAGAGATGGGATGACAGGAAGAAGGAAGTAGAAGAGAGAGCTTCATGGAATGTTTGCGGCAGTGACTAGATTTCTTCTTGGTCCTTATTCCCCTGGGCAGCTTGCTTCATGATTCTGCCTCAGAAGAAAGGTCTGGCTTCTGGATGCTGATCAAACTACCCCTTCTCTCAACTTGCAGCTTCTTGCTCTGGGTGTTGATCTCTGGGCTGCCTCCATTCCCTGTGTGACTCTTAGCTTTCCCATCACTGTGGAATAATTCACTGCAGGAAACTTCCCTTGTGTGAAATAGCTGCAGTAGTTTTGTTTTCCTCCCTGAACTTTCGCTGAGGGAGTGGGAAATAAGGCTATGCTAATTTCAATTTTGCATTCACAGAATATTCTTGCTTGTCAATCTGAAAGGGATTCTTGTACTCCAAAAACAAAAGAGAAACTTTGACAGAAAATCCTTTCAGCTTGTTTAGAGGTATATAAAAACGAACACTCTCACAACAAGCTATGAGGCTTGTTGTTTACTTATGAGCCTGATGTCACAGGGTGAGCTGTAAGCTACATGAGAAAGGAATTTCAGGAAGCCACTTTGTGAGCTGATGGAGATTAGGTTTCTGAATGATGAGCCCACAGTGTTGGTATAGCAGAAGACAGGAACGTATTCTACTGCTGGTGCCAATCAAGGACACTCAATCATGGCTTGGGGGCACAAAGGGCAGGATAAAGAGAATTCCACATGTCTAGGAAGTGACTTCCTCTATTTCAAGGAGAGGGAAACTGGAGCAAGGTCAGAATTGGAAGTGGTGGGTGGCTGGCTGCCACATTACTTCTCTAGCACAAGCACCACGCAAAGGGGAAGAAGGAAGCTTGCTTTCTACTGAATAGCTGGGCTATTAACAAGAAGGAAAAGATTAAAAATAATTTGCATATGTGATTATTAGGACGGAAAAGGATGACTCTAACACTGCAGATCTTGACACAACTTTGTGGCTTTTTGTGGCTGAGATAATGTACACAAAGCAGAGCCCTGCCATCTGACTAATTAACTCGGCAGCAGGGAGGGAATGGATGAAAGGGTAATTAATAGGTCAAAGACCCAATGCTGGGTTATGATTATTTGAATAATATTATGATAATTTGAATAACGTACAAGAGTTTGTGAAAATTGGTTGCTGGCTAGGACTCCAGCTGACAAAACATTTGAATCGTGCTCATTTTATACCTCCTGGGTAGCTCTCCTTCCTTCTTGAAAGTACTGAGCATATGTTTGAATATTGGGGGTGGGAAATGACTGTTTTGTTTTTTTAAAAAAAATACAGTCTTAAATGTTCATGGCAGAATTCTTTTCCTTCAGTCCACACAAAAGCAACCTTAACTAAAAAGTACAATTGAGGCTGAGACTCTAGATACAGCAGCCCTGGAATTTTCAGGAACTCTTCAGTGAAATGGAAAACACAATGTCCATTTCAAAAGAACGAAATTAATTAGCTTAGGTATATTGTTGACAGATTTTCACAGATATTCAGGAAGGTAAAAAAAAAGAATAATGACCATTTTAAACAAGTAGATTTTAAGATAAGACATTTATTGAGAAATTTTGAGTGCACTGAGTGTATCCTACACAAAGTCCTGGTTTTCAAAATCTTACAGGTTAACTGATGCTGTAATGTTTATAATATTTCCTACTTGACAATGCATAGGACTATATTAGATAATATTTCCAAGGTTTTTCCCCCATTTTGTTCCTTTTCCTGAGAAAATGTACTTCGACATCTAAATTCAAACAGCAGTCTAGAATATGGCCAAAGGATATTTAGGGTCCTTCTTGTTATTAATAAGAAGGTTAATCTCTTCTTTGTACTGCATGGGTTATGACCAGACTGATGTCTGTGTGGGTTTTACTACTTATATGAAGAACTTTTTGCAATTTAAGAATAAGTATAAAAATTTGATAATGCCATCTTTATTTTGGAAGTGATAAGAATTCATTTTCCAGTTTCAGTATTTTCTTCTTCATTTCACTTCCCTAAGCAAACAGTAGCAGTTTGATTGCAAATCTGTCCACAAGAATCAACTGAGTCTACCACCCAGTTTCTGTAAATAGGATAACATATATATTAGGATGTATAACATTTCTATAAAGTTAAATTATTTGATGTAGATATTATAATACTTTATTAATTACTAATTAAATTCTAATTAGAATGTAACTCATGAACTATAAATATATAGAGTGCTGTGGTACTGTCATATCTGAACTCTGACTGTACACCCATTTTATCTCCCAGGGATTCTCAACTGGTGATTGTACTCCCCAGAAGAATTTGCAATATCTAGACACATTTGATTTTCACAGCCTGGAAAACATACTGGCCTCTAGAGAGTAGAAAGTAAGAGCTGGGAGGTGGCTTAGTGGTAGAGCGCTTGCCTTGCATGCATGAGGCCCTGGGTTCGATTCCTCAGTACCACATAAGCAAAAAGAAAAAGCCAGAAGTGGCGCTGTGGCTCAAGTTGTAGAGCACTGGCCTTGAGCTGAAGAGCTGAGGGACAGCGCTCAGGCTCAGAGTTCAGGCCCCACGACTGGACCCCCCCCCCAAAAAAACCCCAAAAAACGAAAGTAGGAACTGGGCACCTGTGGCTCATGCCTGTAATCCTAGCTACTCAGGAGGCTGAGATCTGAGGATCACAGTTCAAAACCAGTCAGATCAGAAAAGTACCTGTGAGACTCTGATCTCCAATTAACCACTCAAAAACCAGAAGTAAATCTGTGGCTCAAAGTGTTACAGCACTGCTAGCTTTTCACAGTTAGCTCAGAGATAGTGCATAGGTCCTGAGTCCAAGCCCCACAGCTGTCTAAAATAAATAAATAAAAGTAAGAATCTACTACATATTCTCCAATACATGGATAGCCCTTACGAAGATTTGCCTTGCCTACAGTTCTAATAGCGTTGAAGTTGAGAAGCCTAAATCAATCAAAGTGTGGCCTCTAGTGAATGCAATAATAGAAATAAGGCTGCCTTGTCTGGATCCTCCTTATATTTCTATAAGGCTTTGTTCTCCATTTGTAAGACTTGGCACTAAAAATAGTAGAAGGCACTCCACAGGATATGAGTACATGGAGCACCCTAAATTAAATTTTAGACATATATATTATATGCCTAAACTTGGCTATTAATAACTACTATTAATGAATGAATAAGGTCGAATCATTCTTATTCTCAAGGTCAAAGGTGAGCCTAGGTGGCAGAAAGACATTATTTCTGTAAAGAATCAGGCATTGGCCCTCTAGAGCCGTCCTTTTTCAGCCTGAAGTAGTAGAATCGCGGGTACTAAGTCAACTGAGCATGATCTTAGAACACTGCTGGGCTGTGCTAAAGGTCCTAAAGTGACAATATGGCAGTCTGCCCACAGTTTGTTTGCAAAACCATTTGTTCTCACCAGCTAAATGCAAGTATCTTTATTTAGCCTTAAGATTACCTGAGAATGTATATTATATTATTTATTGTGACTGTTAGACAAATTAAGTGGATAATTTTATTCCTGAAGCAGAACCATAACCAAGTGTTTAGGAGGCAGCATGGATAGTAAATAAAATATTATTTGTTATTTAAGAATAGTTATAGAAGTTTTAGAATTTGATCCCTATTTTGGTAGTACCAACTGGCTTTAGATTATATCAGAAACAAATTTCCAGCTTATGTATTTCTTTCATTCTTGTTCTATTTTATTCCACTTTCTAAAGCAAAATTAATAGATTTCTGAGCAACCCACAAGAAGCAAGTAAATTCCACTACTCAGTCTCTGTAAGGAAATAGTAAATACAGCAAAAGGGTAAACAAATGCAGCAGTGGTACTTAACAGACACTATGTTGAAAATGAGCCGTACAACTAGTGGTTGGGGAAGGGGAAACAGGGAGAGAGTGGAGGAAGAAGTTACACTGTCCAAAAAGGAATTTACTTATTACCTGACTTATATAACTGTAACCCCTCTGTATATATAATCTTTATAGTCATAACAAAAACTTAAAAGTTTAAAAATAAAAAATAGTAAATGCAGAAAGTGGAACAGACATCATTGTTATGCAGTGAGTGGAGATTATGAAACTTTGGTGAGTAGATTGTACCTCTTAAACTTCAAGCATAAGGAGTTATGTTACTGTGTCATATTTGAACTATGAATATGTCATTATGTACCTACCACTTTTAAGTAGGGTAACAGTCACTTAGATACAGAAACTTTCATGAACTACTTGTAGTGAGAATATTAAATGACATAATATCTTATATTTTGTTTAACACATTAAGCTTTATATTTTGAATGCATATTTCATTGATGGGAATGTCTTTCTGTGATAAAAGCAAATCAATTTCCATGAAAAAAGTGATGGATTATAAAATCTCAACACTGTATATTCTATGGAAAATTCTGCTTTCTTTTATATCACAGCACTCATGCTCCAGAGGTGTTTTGGTATTTGGAACTCATTGCTGCCTTCTTAGAAGTCACTCCCTTTGTGGTGCCTTCTTGCCACTCTCTTGAAGAGTAAATTACTCTCTTCTGTAGTTTTCATACTCTTTTATATGTAACTGTTAGAACACTCAGCACATGGAACTACAATTATTTATGTCTCTGTCTTTCCAACAAAACCATGAGCTTGAGGACAGGAGTGATCTTTAATCATCGATGTCTTCAGCTCCCAAGTCTTGGATAGCTGGAAGGTAGCAGATCATAATTTAATGAGTTATAAATGAATACAAATTACTCATTAAATCCCTAGCTGTTTCACCCAAATATTCCATCTGATTTTCCCAGGAAATACTTTGGTACCTGTTATTTCTGTGGAAGCCAATTGCTGCAAAGTTCTTTATAACCGCTTATCTTAACGACTGGTATGTGTTACCCTGGTTCAGACATGATCAGCCTGCTGGTTGTTTCTGCCCACATGACTTGCACTTTAGCTAGGTGCTTTCAATTACTAACTCATCCCAGACTGACAGAAATCGGATTGGTTTCTGCCACTACAGAAGACATAAAACAGCTTTGGGTCTAATTTGATCAGCTGTCTTCCAGGCACAGCTTTACCACCAGACTTCTGTTTATATAAACAGTAAGTATCCTGATGGCTGAAGCCACTGCTATTAGACTTTTAATTAATTGTACTAAAAAGAGACCTAACTGATAAATACATAAAATAATAGTTTTATACTGTATTTAGGGAAGGCTACAAATTAGTAGAAAGGACAAAAGGAAAGAGGAGTGGAGAAAGGGAAGCATTAGAGTTAGAAATGAGAAATATGGAGGAGGCTTTATGTTATCAATTAAAGTATAAAATACAACAGAGACATAGTGGTTTGGTAGAAAAAAGACAAGAATACCCTGTGTGTGTGTGTGTGTGTGTGTGTGTGTGTAGCTTGGATTCAGGGCCTCATACTTTCAACAGGTGCTCTACTGGTTGAGCCACACTTCTACTTCCGGCTTGTGTGTGTGTGTGTGTTTTGTTGGTCGTGGGGCCTGAACTCTGGGCCTGGGTGTTGTCCCTCAGCTCTTTAGCTCAAGGCTAGCGCCCTACCACTTGAGCCAAAGCGCCACTTCCAGCTTTTTCTGCTTATGTAGTGCTGAGGAATCAAACCCAGGGCCTTATGCATGCAAGGCAAGCACTCTACCACTGAGCCAACTTCCCAGCCCCTACTTCTGGCTTTTTGTTAGACAAGTCTCTCAGATTTGTCTTTCATAGTTAGCTTAGATCCTCCATCCTCAGATCTCACTCTCCTGAGTAGCTAGGATTAAAGGTATGAACTGCTAGTGCTAGGCCTACTATGGGCCTTGAGTGGACATATTTAATGACAGATAGGCAAATTTTAGGGAATACATTTTTCCATAGGAAGACAGTTACAAACAAATTCTTGGGGCATAGGTAACAACAAGATAGCAGAATTTTTCATTTCTGAATAGTGAAGGACATTATTTATCTAAATAGTGGAAAGTTGTTTCTGAATAATCCAATTGGTTCAGTGTGGTGTCAGGGGAGCAGATTTCCAATGAAGACACTAGCAGCGGCCTCAGAACACTCAGCATCATGAAAATCATGTGTACAAGGTTTATAAAGAAGGCCTTTATTGTCATGGTTATAATATCAGATAACAGCATGATTACATCTAGGAACATAAACCTGCTCAGTTTCTTCCTTTTTGGAAAAAGGAAATGTGTCTAAAAATACAAAATTCTTTTGACTTTTGACACTACATCCATGTGCTCAGTAGTCCCAAAGTTGAAAGTCATTATACCTGCATGTTCAGTTTTAATGCTCTTGTAGTTTCTGTTTTAAATATCTGATTAGAGTTCCTAAAATTTAAAAATTAAAAGTGTTAAGAGGCAGACACTAGAAGAAAAATTTCCTACTCAATATATGTTCTGAAACAATTGTTTCTGAGATTTTTTTACTTTTACTACTTTTGTTTCTTTTTGCTTTTAGCCAATTATAAGAGATTAATAAGATATTAATGATCTAAGTTGTATTTCAAAAAGTCTCATGAATACTAAATAAGTAATGACATTATTCACTTTCTGTTCAGAGCTTATGGTCTATGATCACAATATTCTTTTTTTCAGAAGAGGGAAAACATTTTCCCTTTCAGCATGCTATATAGTCTTGGGTTTTATTTTTAATGGTTTCTTTATTGTCGATGAAAAAAAGTGGTGTTCTATGACATATGCAGGACAAGATTCCGGTTCCCGTGGAAACCAGTGCTCACAGATTCCAATAGCACATGGCCACCTGATGGTCTCGGGTAAAACAGCTGCATACAGCATCTCAGTTTACATTGCAAAATGGAAAATAATCAAAATTCACAACTTAAAATTCACAAGGTAACTTTTCAAACATCAGTAATGACCTTGAGGACACCAGGCAGACATGACTTAGAACCATTTGTAAGGGTCAGAAGATCTAAAGAAGTCAGATGTATCAAGTCTGTCTGCCGTCCTAATTTTATTTGTGCAAATAAATGGATTTTATTTTTCTTTAAAAAGTATTTGTGTTAAAATTCATTGGACTAGCTGGCTGTACTTAGAATGTCTTTTTAAAAACAGACATATGTTTCTGTAAATACCAGATATCTTCCTGAGGACCTGTGTTGTGGGCTCTTACTATTTAGCTTTGCAATGTACATGAATAACAAATACATTTTAGGCCACACAATACTGTAAATAATTAACTATGATAGGACTTAAAGCTTTCATATTAACCTTCAGGAACATCTGGGTACTGAGGGTTATATTTAGTTGTTATTGTTTCTTAGGCTTTTCTTTTTGTTTTTGATCAGAACTTCATCTCATTTTTTTTTTACCCTTTTGGCCATGTTGTGAAGGATAATTAAATTTGTATTGAGTTTTGTGAACCCTGTGGAGAAAAGATTTATATCCACCTAGGAAATCTTGGGATCATGAAGTTTTGTACACAAATTCTGGGATTTCTGTAGCTAGCTAGTTAGAAGGATAAATGTAGAGCAAACATAGAGAATCTGAAAACAAAATAAAACAAACAAAATAAAAATCCTTGGGTAAAAATTGAGGAATTTGTAGTGTTAGTCTTTGTAAAGAATTTACTTGAAATATAATTATCTGGATAAGACTGTCTCTAGAAGACAGACGCAGGAAAAACTGATTTTAAAATCAGAGATACGAAACTTTTCATAGTATCCAATTTTAAAATGATTGGATTTATGCACCAGTACTTTAAACATTGACTCATGAGTGGCCTTTCTATCAATAATTTTTGCCCTTTGTGAATTTTAAGGTAGAGGTATAACTAGATTGACAAGGATTGTATATTAAAATCATGATTAAAAGTCCTTAAGCCCTTCTAGTGTACAAGATTGAATGTATGTTCAGGAAGACATTTATGATTAAATCATACACTGAGAAATAAATGTACAAGAGGGCATGTTTCTAGAACATCTGAAGCACACCAAAACTGTATGTAAGTTTAATTGTTTTCTAGATACTGACTGGTAGGCAAGAAAATAGTTTTAACAGAGTAAAGGGATACATAAGCAATATTGTTTAATATCTTATCTCCAATAAACCACCAGAAAACCAGAAGTGGCACTGTGGCTCAAGTGGTAAAGCTCTAGCTTTGAGCTGAAGAACTGAGGGACAGCACCCAGGCCCAGCATTCAAGCCCCACGAATGACAAAAAAAAAAAAAAAAAAATCAGTGCAAAAAGGACTGGAGGGTTTCTCAGCAGCAGAGTGCCTGCCTAGCAAGCATCAGGTCACTGAGTTCATCCCAATACATCAAAGAATAAAACACACAATAACAAAACAAGAAAACAGAGTACTTACAGACATTTCTCACAAAAGATGGCCCTAACTTAAATGTTTGTGAGTGAATATCAATGGTTTTTACACTGTGTTCATGAGTTTAAAGAGTTAGTTTCAGATTTTTCCCAAATTGATCCCAATTCAATCACATTAAAAATTCCAGGAGACATTCATCTCATTAAAATCAGTAACAAAACGTATACTAATAGAAGAGAATGACAAATGAATCAACAAAAATGTCTCTAAAGACAGTAATATCATAATTGATCTATTATATATTATGAAATTGATATTGCCAAGTTTTTTCAAAGCTTGAATAAGGATAAAATCCAAGTGTCTAAGTCTTACTCACTAGCACCTAACACAATTGCTGGTGATTTAAAAACACTTCAAAATTTTGATGAATTAAGGGAAATATTTTTACATATCACAGCTGAAAATTTCAGAAAGAAATGAAATAAATTTGTCTGAAAAATTTAACAATGAAAAAATAAAATGAGCCTAGAAGCATCCTAGGACCTCAAGAGATCAATGCAAAGTTTCTCCTGGCTAGAGTTCTCATCTAGAAAATATTTGAAAGTATTTGGTTGTAGAGATGCTACTGGCATCTACTTGCTGGAGAGAAGGGTGGCTGCCAAGCATTCTACCATTCATAGGACAGCTTCCGTAACAAGAATTCCCCAGATTCATCAGCAAGGGACTGGGGTGTCTCTGACTTTCCTCCTCTGATATTTTCTTGGAGTCCTGAGCTACATGGAAAGGCTTCAGGTCTTCACTTTTTAAAAACTGCACCTGCATCCAGCGGTCCATGTGAGTGTAAGTATCAGAGTATAGGTATCCTATTAGAAACAATAGGATTTTCCTAAGTTACTGGAGCATGAATCCTTTTTAAAATCATAGTTGTTTTCTGTATAGTTTAGACTTGGGGCATATCTTTGAAATACTGTGGGAGGTGTTTGCGGTGTGACTGCCCTTCTGTTTCTGTTCTCTGGTGGATAATTAGAAGGATTTATTCTCAGGAGATGTCAAGTTGGCACCTTTCTCATTACCCAAATTCACTTAGAGAAAAACATCAGTATACAGATGAAAGTGCAGAAGGATCCGGGGAGCTGTTTCAGTCCAGGGAAAATGCGTTCTGCTACATATAATCAGAGAACATTGAATAATTCTTCACCACTGTTTTTGATGATCACATTCCTGCATTCCCCAAACTGTGTTGACACAGAATTTATAGCTTGCTTAATTTATAGAGCAAAAAAAGAATCTCTCCTCCCTAGTTCTGTGGGGTGTTTTTTTTTGTAAGTCAGTGCAGGCCAAGTTCCAGGAGCACATGAAGTGGGAGGGAATCATGTTTGCCAGGTCAGAGCAAAGACACTAGCTTGTTAGGAATAATGTTATCATCTGTCTTTTAGAAGGCTCCAAAAAGAGGAGTCAGATTGAATGGCCCAATCAGTAAGTTGCTGCATAAGAGGAAACTAAGAAAGAGTAAGGCTAGAATGATATTGTTACAGTCCAATATTTTGAGTGCTGAGTCAAAGACACAGGAGAGAAAGATCTTAGTATTAATGCTGGCAAAATTGTAGAACTCTATTAACATCCTTCTCTGTTTCTATTCTAAGAAGGCAGCCATTTGAGACTTCTTTTTCCCTTCCAAGATGATAGAAAAGTATTAAACATAATGAAAACAGGATGGGATGTCTCAGGACCAAAAGTCTTCTCGGATTAACCTGAGTACCTTCACCCATCTCTGAGGTCAGAAGCATGGGCACCATATCTTCACATTTATCCTCATGCAGGCAAGTCTGATTCCAGCCACCTCAAATCCCTGTGAGTAAAGGCAGAGGCAGAGGCTGAGGACCCTCTCTCATACTGAATGAGTAGAGGCTTCCAGTGCCAGTTAACCCCATGCAGCTGTCAACTCCTATAGTAAGACCTGTGAAATCTGGGAACAGTTACTGCTTCCACTCCTTACTTTTAATATGAAGCTCAGGATAATATCTGCCTCTGCATTTAGAGAAGATGAAAAGAGTGATGTATGTAAAGTATGTATACACTGTCCAACATACACATTAAATGTCAACTCAATTCCATCTTCTGCTATAATCATTCTTGTAGTTTATGTCATTGTTTGTCCTCCCCAACTCCATATGCCAGAGGTACAGCCTCATGGAAAATTACATAGAGCATGTGCAAGGGATTAATGCAAGTCTCATAGGACTATATTGGTTACTGCAACAATAGGTTATATGTTGTTCTAAAGGGGTATATCACACTCGGGCGAATCTCTCTTGTGCTGCACCACTCCCTTCTTCCACATTCACCCTACCCTGGTGATGAGGCCCTTATGAAGAGGCCCTTACCAAGTCCACGCAGATGCTGGCACAATGCCCTGGAATCTCCAGTACTAGGAGCCAAATATACCTTTTCACTCATAAAGTACCCAGTCTGGGATATTTTTGGTAAGCAACCCCAAATGGATGAATACATTCACTATTAATTAATCTAATAAAAACAAAGTATTCAGACCCAGGTGTCAGGTAGAAAATCAAGGAGATGAAGCCTTATGAATTCTCTCACAATCTAAGTGGCTAAGACTGAGGAATGAGAATGATAATAATAATAATAATAGACAACCATCCTTTCTGTTGTACATTTAACCCATAGCCAACGTGGGGAAGACTTAGTCCACTCACTGCCATGCCAAACGTTTTTCCATTCTCCAAATGGACATTGCTCTCTGGAGTCTGTGAGTTTTTACTAGCTGTCAGCTGGGGCTTGCTTGCTTTCTCTTCCTTCTCAGACTCCACCCAGTGCATCCTAAAACTGTACTCCCTCCCCCCAGTCCTTCTAGCCAGTCCTTAGTGTCTTAGCACTTGACTCTGCTTTTCTGTACCATTATTCTCTGACCAATTTTGTTTCCCAGCACTGAGTCAAAACTCAACAGCTGGTGGTAGAATAAATAACAACCACATATTATATTCCTGAAGACATTGTTTCAGATAATCAAGCAATGACATGCTTCTTACATATATGTCACATTCTTCTAACCAGAATGGAAACTCCTTGAGAGAAGGCAAGTATGCTGGTATGTCTTTAATGTTTTCTCCAGCTGCCATCAGTGTGCCTTGTTCCTGTATCTTCAGACCCTACTGTTGTGTGCACATGGGCTCAGATTTGAGACCACAGCTTCGCATCTCTGTTTCATGACTTTCTTTGGAGCCAGTCCCTGCTCCACCAGTCCCTGCTCCACCAATGTCCCTGTGCCTGTGTATATGGCAGGCCAGAAATGTCAAAAGAGTAATGGCCAACCCACAAGCCAATAAGCAGGAAACATAAGGAATTGGTATACAAATATCTCAGCCTTTAGCAAAGTAAATTGTTCTATGTCAGCGACTGAAATTCCTAGCAAAAGCAAGCTCCAGATAACCAAAGAAGTGATTTATATTCTATACCTTATTGGTTGCTGACCTTTCCCTGTCTTCTCTACCAGTTTTTTTAGGTTTACCTCTCAAATAAGCTACTGATAATGATCCTCCAAAATCAGGGTCTGCCTTTAAGAAGACCCAGATTGAAACAGACATGAAGAGAAATGTTTAAGATTTTTGCCTTTCAGGCTAGATAGCACCAAGGACTAAGAAAAACAGATGGAGTTGTTCTTCCATGAGACAAGGAAAAAAATGTTACTCCAGGGCAGTCATGGGGAGAGGATGAGAGGCACAAAGCTGTGCATTTGTATGATGGAAAGAGAGGCTCCAGGCAGCTAAAGGACTGAGTAGAAGAGCCATGTTAAATAGGATTTACATGAAGGGGAACCCTGTAGTAGGTACAATTTAAGCGACCAATGCCTTTCCTTGTTCAATTATAACCTTTCAATAAACTTGACACTTCTCAGAATGGAGCTCAGTAGGAGTAGATTCTATACACAGAAGGTCAGAAACTTTTCCATAATAGTGGTGGGCATGGTAAATATTCAGAAATCATTCATGGTGTCAACCTATATTTGTGACCTATATCTGTATCATCTACAACACCTATCCTTTGGCTAAGACACAGAATAACTGCTCACTGGATTCTTATTTGAAAACCTGATTAAATAAATATACCTTTCCATCTTTTGATAACACATTCATTAGTCATCATTCATAATCATTCCTGTGTTCTTTGGTAGAGGTTGCTACACAGACACAGACACACAGGCAGACAGACAGATACACACACACACACACACACACACACACACACACACAC
>NW_012267221.1:12562390-12569648 GCF_000151885.1 Dipodomys ordii
ACACACACACACACACACACACACACACACACACACACACACACACACACACACACCCCACTTGCATACAATATAGCAGAGTTCTTTGGATACAAGAACTTGAAGAGTCACCAGATTGAATACTGGTGCTGCTTAGGAGAGCCCAAGAAAATAAATTCATTGAATCATTCAGCAAATATTTATGCAATAAATGTTTCCAAGTTATTGGAGATTCAAGAATGGAAAAGTAGGAGGTTTGTCTTCAAAGAGGTCACAGTATGAATTCTGGTCATTATTCTCTTCTCAACACTTTTCCCTTAGCATCAACCACTGGTGAATCATCTCATGGAAAATACTCATGTCTCATTCAGTTCCGCTCCTTGGGAACAGACTTGCTGTGCTATTAGTGTGTCACCAGTCTTCTTTCTTGAAAGGAAACTCTTGAATCTACTTCTCTTTGTCCTGAGAAGGTGGGAGGGCTACTAGTACACAGACATTTATTATTATCTCTCTCATCCTCAGGCTTCCTTTCAACTCCTACCTCCTTGACATCCTGACCAAAAGGCAAAACAAAGTTACTGGACACAGTTTGAAAACACACAAGTCCATTTTATTTGAACAACACAGTCAGTAGATGGTGATGGCTGTTAGAAAGTTACAGGACAGTTACTGGGGACAAACGAAAACTACAGAGCCTGGAACTCTTTGCAGGGAGGAACTCTTTAGAGGGAGAAATTTGAGCTAAAGGGGACAGAGATGGTCTGGAAGTGCAATTTGCAGGCTTTGTGAAAATCTATACACTTTCTATTAAAAAGAGCTAGATAAGAAAGGTAAGTTTACAATTTATTACTGGCTTTGGGAACTGTCATTGTTATTCTTTAGAAATTACCCATTTGAACAACCTTGAAAATCTGACAAATAAAATGAAAAGTAGAAGAGGAAAAGTAGTTAAGAGGCTTAGACATTAAAGTACAAATCTAGTGACTCTGATGTTACTTTCAATGAGAAAGAAAAATCGTTTCTGTCTTGAAAAAGACAATTATACATTCTTGCCTGCTTTTGGGCTCAATTCTTCCATAAGCCCTTAAAAGATAAACCCAACTATAAATCACCTTCTGAAATGTATCATACTGCAGGTGTGCTTTTTTGTTCCTTTCTACTCCTAATGAGTGTTTAATGAGAGGTCATTTGATGCTAAACAAACCTTATGGATTTCAAAGTATATCTTACAAATGTAATAAGGTTTTTGAACAAGGAGAATTTTTAAATATTTGTTTATTTAAATAGCATATCTGTGTATCTGAGTTGTCACATGTGTTATATATAAAGATGAGACAATGAACATAAAAGCAGATATAGGATTCTTTATCATGTTTCATGGGATACCATCATAGTGTTCCTCCTTCTTTTCGCCCTTTTTTCCTCGCTCTGTCTCTCTTGCGTCTTTCTTCTTTGCTTCCTTCCAGAAGTCAGGGCTGGAGGAGTGTAGTCAAAGCAGACCCTAGAAGATATGAATAAATACAAAGAATACAGAAAGATCAGAGAGGGGAAGTGGAAAATAGTGACCCATGAACTTGAAGGAGTGAAATGACAGAGATTTTCCAGCCATCTTGGCAGCAAGGGATAACTTGTGTCTTCAAAGAAGCTATTATGACAAGTTTTCTTGATTTAGTGATTAAGTCTGTAAAAATTCTAATCATTACAAACAGAAAGAAACTGGCTTTCCTCAATTAGAAGAACATGAGACTTCTTAAAGTCTTAAAGTTTAAGTAAACACAGGAGAAATCTAGTCCTTTATCATTTGTGGCTGAGTGATGTTATTTTCTTCAAATATCATAACACGTATTTAATAGTAGAATAACATGAGTTTTCAGGTTATGAACAACCATAATTTCTAGCTCTTCTAGAGGAAACTAACATATATGTGGAAAGAGGATTTGGAAACAATACAGGCTCAGGCAAATACTTTCCAAATTAACATAAAATTAATGTAACATTGTCTGGGATGGGGAACACGAGAAACTATATGGGTTTAATTGGCTTGAATTGCAGAATCACATGACAGAGTTAGACTTTTTTGTTACCCCAAAACCAGTTTTTCTTGACTTCTGGGAATCTTGAAAGTGGAAAGCCCAACTAAATAAACACTCAAAGGCATTTTAGAATTTCTCACTATTTGTTTTTACTTCGTTTCCCTGAGCACAATCTATGACCATTTAACATAGTTAATTATTGTCTGAATCTATGTAAGACTTGTGACTCTACTACAACAATACACTAATTTGTTAAAAAAAAAGTATCAACGTTA
Organism: Dipodomys ordii; assembly: GCF_000151885.1. Classification (NCBI taxonomy): domain Eukaryota; kingdom Metazoa; phylum Chordata; class Mammalia; order Rodentia; family Heteromyidae; genus Dipodomys; species Dipodomys ordii. The sequence continues at coordinate 12,564,678 of NW_012267221.1, forward strand.
AGTCAGGAGTTGGTGAGTTTTCTCTTAAAAGGGCTAGATAGTAAATATTCTAGGATTGGAGCTACATCACTTCATTATTATCTAGAGTCAAAGAAATCATAAACTACACATAGACAAATAAGTATGACTCTATTCTAGTAAAACTTTCGGAAAACAGGTGGTTGTCCCAAGACTCAGTTTGACAATTCTTGATCTAAATGAAATTGCTACCATTAAGACAATTGCTAAGTCTCTTTCAAGTTAAATACGCAGGACAGTTCTGAGTTCTATTTGTCATGTTGCTGTGGTGTGGTTGTATATTCTTGACATATTTTTCTAAATTACAAAACAGTTTTTTTGGATCTTTTTAATATCCTAAAATATGCTTCCACTTCTAAATGCAAATTATATTCAAAAGTATAGAATTTGTCCATTTGGGTTGAGTTGAACAAAATGCTGTTTGCTAGTTAGTGATGGAAATACCATTTTTAAATGACTTGAGTTTAGTTTCTGTTGTGTATAATACATAATATTAATGATGCTTTATTGCCATCTCATTTTAAAATCTAATAGATTTCATAAATATATCTTGATACATAATTGAAAGTGCTTTTAAGAACCATCAATACACCAAAATAAAGTCAGCATGCACCACAATCAGGGAAGTTTATAAACCTGTTTAGAAATTACATATTCACATAGTAGAAAAATGAACTACTTAGTATATTAACAATTTTCACATATACTCAAACTTCCAGAAATTCAAATATTTAAGATGATCTGGAAACAGACTTTTGTGTCCTAGATGTATAGGTCTGCTAGTTTTTTTTCTTCAGTATGTATGTTTATTGAAGCTAAACATTTTCCTAGGTATATATTAAGGAACCTTTTCTCCAGTGCCTAAGCCTTTGCACTTATGAACACATGTACAAATTTCATTCTAGCAGCCAAAAAACGTCCTTAATATTCCTTTCTCATCATCTCACAAGAATGTCAGTGAGCTCAGTGTTACTGACTTCAGTTGTCTTCACATTGTTGGGACTGTGATTAGTGGTACACTATGTGCAGGAATCAAAAACTTAAATGATGCAACAAAAAAGGCATAGTCCAGCCCCTTCTAACAGCCCCAGCAAGCATTAACTGCATCTACATTACATGCGTCAGAATTTGATATTCATATCCCAGATCAAATTTGTATGTGGATTCATTTGTGTGTACCTGTCATCTGATTATGACTTGAAAAAGAAGGCCATCAACTAGGGCAACTCAGATCAGCAGCTTAATTTTCTGCTTTTCTGGCAAAGCCATTGGCTGAATTCTACTTGTAGAAATAAATGTCTCTAACACTGAGCTTGTGAAGCTCTCCTTTTCTCTTCATTTCTATTGGTGGATGCAGTGGTGGTTCTTGATCCTTGGAATGTTGGTCTTAGAAATCCAGATTTCAATCTGTTCTATTCAGACTGTTATAGTTCAGAGAAAATGCAGCTGTTTTACATGTTCTTTGTAGTCAGGTTGAGGCTCAATTTTATCTTTTTCTCTTGATCTAATTTGCACTATTTAAGAGTGCTTTAGGTATCTTTTTTAGTTATCTTTTCTTATTATCAGCTTAAGACGTGGTATTTTCCTTCCCCGTCTGCTTTTGTTTTTCTTAACAAAGGTTCATTGTACAAAGAGATTTCACCATGGTATTTTATACATGTACATATTGTACTTTGAACTCCTTCTATAGTTCTCTCTTCATCCTCATTGTTACTCTTTTTTGTCTACAGGTTTCAGTGTTGTTTTCTTTTTTGTTTCTTTCTTTATTGTGTATATAATGTTGATCTTGGAGCTTGAACTCTGGGCCTGGGTGCTGTCTCTCAGCTCTTCAGCTCAAAGCTAGCGCTCTACCATTTGAGCTACAATGCCACTTTCAGTTTTCTGGCGGTTTATTGGAGATGAGAGTCTCATGGACTTTCCTGCCTGGGCTGGCTTTGAACCAGGATAATCTCAGCCTCCTGTGTAGCTAGGATTACAGGCGTGAGCCTCTGGCACCTGGCTAGTGTTGTTTTCTTTAATGCTATCTTTTATAATCATTGTCAAGTGGTCTATAGTTTTTCCACTGAAAAGATATTTTATCTGATGACTTTACAGTGGTTAGAGGTTACAACAGCAAGTGAGTTTACCACTTTAAAATGTTTTGGGATTACTTTAATCATGGTGGTGTTGTTTTTTTCATTCTGAGTGCCTCCTGATCAATTCCTGCAAGAGAACTTTTCCATCTCTCCTAATCTCCCTGAACCCCATTTACAGACAACAGATTCACACTTTCTGAAAAAGACACCCACTTTAATGGTTACACTTCTTCAAACCTAATGAACCAAAATGGATGACAAACATTTGAAGGAAGTGAAACTACAAAGTAAGAGAAGTCACTTGTGGATCACACACACTGATTACTTGGGCTCATGAATTTTCAAGTTTAAGACGACAGTATGTCAGACATAATTCACATTTAGTGCTGAATCAGGGAAGAACAAGGGAATGAAAACACCCTCACTGTTTCAGTGTTGCCTGCAATTCTAGATCGCCAATGTCTTGATGCAGGCAGGCTATTGCACAGTGTTGTTGGTAGTGGAGTATCTGAGTAACTTCCTAGTGTATTTTCAGTAAGTGAATTCCATTCGGCAGGAAAGCCTTAGCCACTTATGACTTTCTAAAACAACAATCAACCCCACATTTAACTCTTACATCATATTGGAGATAGGACATATTTTTTTTTCTGAGCCTAATCCAAGCCTGTTTTTCTTTTCTTGAAAAAGTGAATCATCTGTCAGAATATCAATGAAATACTTCTTGTATATTTTAAATGAAATTTGAAGTAGTGACTGTATATTTTGATCCTGGCGAGCTTATCTAATAGGTCTGTAATTTATCACTGCTACTCAGTAAGTCACATACACAGTAGATGATTGATAAATACTTTTTAATCATCTTATAATAAATGATTCACTGTCACAGAAAAATTAATGTAAAAGCTGGGCATTCTATGTCACAGTTCAGAATTTCTGCTAGATTATCTGAATATGAAATTACCATAAAGCAATTTGGTAATGAAAAAGCAAACTCAACTAGCTAAAAAAGTTTACATGAGAACTATGTGCCTGAACATTTTAAAACCCTCTTATTAATAGGATATATATGTATATATATATATATATACATTCATGTATGATATATAATGGATATATACACACACATATATATATTCCCTTGGCCACACACACACACACACACACACACATACTCTCTTCTGTCTATATAAACACACCTTATATACATAGCCAAGAGAACTGAGTCACCAGCTTTCAGATGCCACCCTGCAGTAAAACCACCCTGTGGCATAGAGGTAGAAACACAGTGAGCTGCCAACCACAGACTCCAGAATAATGCAAAGATGATGCAACCCTCTTATCACTAAAGTCTATGAGACCACCAACCACCAACCCCTCCATACGAGCTCTTTCATACCTATCTCCTACCTAGTCACTATGTCAGAGTTTCTGAAACATCTTGACTTGTGATTGTTCCATGTTTACTGATCACCAGATTATCTTGGTGTTAAACAATGGGTCCCTTCTCAAAATGTCATGTGATTAAAACATTGTAAGGTATGAGGATTGATGTGTGGATTTTTTTCCTCCAGTGCTAGTCTGCCATGCAGGAGCAATGATCAATAAACCTATCTCCCCACTGATGTTAGGGCTTATGGGAACTGTGGGATTCTTCTGTGGCTATGACTGCCAGTTTGTCTCCAGTACAGCCTACAGTGTGAAGATTTACTTAGATTGTGGCACACCACCCCCCAAGCTGAGGTTGGAATTGTCACCTCTCTATTTCTGAATGCTTTTTAGCTGTCCTGGCACCTCCTCTTTAGTGTAATTCTATATCATTTGTCTTTTACCATTCTGTTTTCTTCTCTCCACTCCTGTTTTATCACTCCAAACAGTGCAGTCTTGTGGCTGAATTAATGTTATTGAATTAAATTAATTGAATTAAATTAATTGAATTAATTTAATTACTGAATTAATGTATGTGTCTTTAGAGTATAATTTCCACAAATGATTGAAAACCTGTGATAACTTGCTGTTTGAGCTTGGCTATTGCTATTTTTTTGATTCCCAGAGCTCTTCTTCCTCTCCTTCTCCTTGGAAAGTAGCTTCTTCTTTGTTGCCCAGCTCTTTTTGTTTTCAGAGTCACACAGAGAAAACTTTTAATCTGTCATCTTTTCCTGGAAGTTAAGGTTCTAGTGTTAATCTTGTCAAACTATCTAAATCAGTTATGTTTCTGCTAGAAATAAATGCATCACCAAATAATTTTAGTGAGTTTCCATTCAAATGATAGCTTAATTGACTTTTCTGGGATTATCCTAGTGAATGAATCTTTGCTGGTAAGAAGCGATAGGATATTTTGATTGCTATTACTTGCTATTGTTGCTTTCTCAATGTAAGTATTCATACTGAAATGAGTATTAAATTTGGTTATATTAGAATTCAAGGGGATGAGATTTTAGTTAGATAGTAATTTATGTATAATTGGACATAAAGCCAAATAAAGAGCATTTTCCAATGTTAGCAACTACAACTGCATTGAAATCTTGAGAAATATTTGACATGCATGAATCAAAAGTAATTACAGGCTTATCACAGCACTTCAAACAAATAAGATAATATTACTATCCTTTGAAAATCTTTCTGATGAGTTTCCAAAGAACTCTAAAATGATTACTATGACCATGCAGGGTCTCTACTCAGGAGATTTCAGGCATTTGCTCCTCCAACATGCAGCACTTGCTCCATTATAGCTTCTTTTTTTGTATATATATTTTTTTTATTTTTTTATTTTTTTTATTTTATTTGTGAAAATACTGTACAGAGGGGTTACAATTGCATGGGCAGGATAATGCGTACATTTCTTACCAAGCATTGCAGCCTCCTCCTTTGTTTACCCTTC
>NW_012267221.1:12577483-12645478 GCF_000151885.1 Dipodomys ordii
CCATCTTGTCTCGATCTCCTTGTATATATTTTTTATTGTAAAGATACTATATAGAGAGATTACAGTAACATGAGTAAGGTAATGAATACATTTTCTATTGAACATTGTTACTTCCTCCTTTGTTTTTCCCCATTGTAGATTCTTTGACCATTCTCTTTTCTTCACCTTGACTCTTTCATGCTTCTTAGCTATCGGTTCAAATGCCACCTTCCCAAAGAATCATCCTGAAGCTATTCAAAGTGAACTAAACACACATGGGCATGTGCATGCATGCACACACACACTTTTACTGTATAGCATTACTTATTTTAAAAATCATGTAACCACTGAGTGCTGGTAGCTCATACCTGTAATCTAGCTATTCGGGAGACTGAAACCTGAGGATCTCAATTCAAAGCCATCCTGGGCAAGAAAGGCTGTGAGATTCTTATCTCCAATTAACCACATAAAAAACAGAATTGGAGTTGTGGCTTAAAGTAGTAGAATCTTATTCTTGGGCAAAAAACCTCAGGGACAGAGCCAGCCCCTAAATTCAAACCCCACAACTAACAACAAAAAAAAATCATGCTACTTACATTTATCAGAGAATATTTGTGGTCAAATTTGCATTTCTAACCCTGGAATCTGCTTTGGGGATATCACATCTCTTTGGTCCACCTTGATTTATTTACAGCTACAAGAGACAATACCCTGTAAGTTCAGGCTTATCTCCCTAACATCAACTCTCTCTGAACCTACTTCACTTGGCTTCCTACTTTCTCTCCTAGGACTTTTCATTGATGCCACAGGAGCCTGCTCAACCCAGCTAAGTATAGTCAAGGGATATAGGACAAGTGGCTAAATCTTCTAGTCTTTCAGTCTTCATGTGGACAAACCTTGGAAACCTTTTGCATTATCGCAGCAGACAATGAGTATTATCAGAGATTTCATCAGAAGCCTCTAATTCCCATAGATACAGCCCTGTACATTAGCTACATTTAGCCAGGCACCATGCCTGTAATCCTTGCTGTTCAGGAGGTTGAGATCTGAGGATCACAGCTTGAAGCCAACCTGGGAAGAAAACTCCCTGTGAGATTCTTATCTCCAATAAACAGCTGAAATTAAAAACAAACAAACATACCCAGACTGTGGCTCAAGTGGTAGACTGCTAGCCTTGAATACAAAGAGGCTCAGGCCATGAGTTCAAACCCCAGGACTAAAAAAAAATAGCTATTTCTACCTTTCTATCTTACTCTTCAATCTTACTCATCCAGGGTTCTTGAGAACATTTCCAAATTTGCTGTCAATAATATAGTACTCAAGATTCTGTTTCATTGCCCTGCTTCTTAGGAGGACCTTAATAGATTTCTATTAGAATACACAACCCATAAAATAAGATCTTATATTTATATGTTTTGTTTTATTTGTAATATCTAGCAGAGAGCTTTGAATATAGTAAGATAGGTAGATGATATAGATAGATAGATAGATAGATAGATAGATAATAACATTTAATATAATTTACAGTTGTAAATGCTGGGAATAAATTTATAAGCTTATAAATCTGTCCAAGAAGTCAAACATTATTGTTTTACTTTTAATTTCTTGAGTCTCAAAGATTTCCTTTTCTTGGCATCTCAAACTAGATTCATGGCGTTGTGGCTCACGTGTAGAGCATTTGCCTTAGGCCTGAAGAGCTCAAGGATAGTGCCCAGGCCCAGAGTTCAAGCCCAATGACTGACAAACAACAACAACAACAAACTTCATTCATGTTATAAGGGGGATGGACATTAAATACAAAAATGTATTTTGCTAATTAGCCTTTAAAGAATGTAGACATGCAGGGTTTTCTGCTTACCGCTATGCAACAGTAACTGATAGCAATAACAATGTAACAATATATGAGAAGCAAATGTACTCAGATATTGGACACAGGAACTATAGGCTTGTGAGCTCTGGAAAAAAGAAAAACATGCAAATTGAGCCCTGAATTTTCCCTGGCTTTCTGCTTGGAGACACATAACACCTGGCTAAATAGAAAGAGTAGTTTTGCTGAATGGAAAAGTGTAAGGTGCTGAACTGCTAGATGAGTTAGGGGATGCTGAAGTGATGAGAAGTAGCAGGAAAGGATACCAGAGAGCAAGGCCTGTATGGGGAAGAAGTCTAGCCAAGAGAAGCTTCTATGTGGCTGACAACTGAAGGGAATCACCCGAAGTCAGATGGTACTGGATAGTATTGGAGTTTAGCCCAGTCACAATGGACAGATCTCACTAAATACATGGCTATTCATGTCCCAGGAAGATTAACTCTTACTGGTTTACACTAGACTCTAGGAAATGAGAAACACTCAACAAGTAGTAGAGTAAAAAACCTGGTGGGGGCTCTCACTTTGTGGTAGAACACTTGCCACAGGGCACAAGGTCCTGGATTGGATTTCAACACCACATACCAAAAAATTAATTACTTAAAAAACAAAGTAGATCTATAGTACCAAAAAATAAGATCATGTGTGACAATACTAGGTCAAAAAAGTTCAATGAATATTTGAAATAGTTCCTAAAACAAACAGGAACTCTTTTTAAAGAAAGAAAACCTGAAATGGACTCCTCACAATACATCATCATGTCCATCTCCAAAAATAATATAGTAGGTAAATAAAATGTAATAAAATATACCCCTACAACAGGAGAAGGTGTGAATAGTGAGTAAAAACCCATGCTGATAAAGAAATTAGCATTTGAAGACTTTAGAAAGAAATTGCAAGTATGTTTAAGACAAGGTCAAAGTGAGCCTGGGAACATACCAATGGGGAATTGAGAAAGAGATAGATTCAATTTTCAAAACTACTATTATCTCATGCTGTCTACTAGCAAGATATCTTAAAGATACAGTTAAGGTAAAAAAAAAGATTGAAAATATATACTATGCAAACACTAATCATAAAATGTTTGTGTGAGGGCTGGGAAGGTGTCTCAGTGGTAGAGCACTTGCCTTGCATGCTCAAGGCCCTGGGTTCGATTCCTCAGCACCACATAAGCAAAAAGAAAAAAGCCAGAAGTGGCGCTGTGGCTCAAGTGGTAGAGCACTAGCTTTGAGCTGAAGAGCTGAGGGACAGTGCCCAGGCCCAGAGTTCAGGCCCCATGACCGGACCCCAAAAAAAAAAATGTTTGTGTGACTATACTAATAATACTGTAGACATGGCACTAAAGAAATGGTACTAAAAATGAAATAATTCTAATTTTTTAGACAGTCTTAATGATATCAGGTATGTATGTGTATGCATAATAAAAATAACAATATTATCAATCAAAACTAACAAAAATATAAAAAAGCCACACCAACAGGTTCTTTTGTGTTGTTATAACAAAATACTGGGTACTGGGTGATTTATACAGAACAGAAATTTATATCTTCAGTTCTAAAATCTCAAAGTTTAAACTCAAGGCACTATCAGGCTCCATGTTAGGAGAGGGAACTATTCTCTGGTTCCAAGATGAGAAAAACAGAACGTACTTATACTTGCAAACAGTCAACATAACAGTATGTTTTGTGAAGATACAAGCATCAAACTTAAAAAAAAACTATTAACAAATTAAATACCAAATGAAAAGGACAATAAATTATCATACAGGTCTCTTTCTAAGGAACATAAAATGCATATAACATTTGAAAGTTGGTATGATTGTTCACCTTCACAAGAAAGAAAATAACTATAAAACATATAATCATCTTGACAAATGCAAAGAGAAACCCAAAGTTCAGCAACTGCTCCTTCTAAGTTATGTATCTCCACAAATGAGGAATTGAATAAAAGTTAATCTATTTGATGAATGGAATCTACAAAAAGAAACTGCACTGAAAATTGGATGCCAGTGGTGTATGTTCATAATCCTAGTTACTCAGGAGGATGAAATTGGGAAGATTGGAATGTTAAAATCAGCCTGGGCAGAAAAGTGCAAAAGACTCCATCTTTAAGATAACCCGCCAAAAGCATGATAGGAGGCGTGGCTCAAATGTGCCAACCTAGCAAGCACAAGGTCTTGAGTCCAGTGCCACTAAAAAAATATCATGGTTAGTAGCAAAATATTACACACTTTTCCCTTAATATGGAGAACAATATAAGACGGGGGCGGGGGAAGTATTGGGATTGGGATTGGGATTGGGAGGGGGGAGGCTGAGAAGGGATGTGAAGGGTAAACAAAGGAGGAGGCTGCAATGCTTGGTAAGAAATGTATGCATTATCTTGCCCATGTAATTGTACCCCTCTGTACAGTATGTTCACAAATAAAATAAAATAAAATTAAAAAAAAAACTATCCTCACTGATTCTGCTTGGTATTCTATCAGAAGTCTTATCACATTCAGTAGAGCCATGTAAACCAAGGAGCAAACAAAAATATATGAGGTTAAAAAGTACCATAATGGACTGTAAAGAATAAAATTGTCTTGATTCTCATCAATATGAATTGTATATAGTAAATCTTCAAAACTTAAAAAAAAACAGTAATGACTTTCAATGTTATAGAACACTCAGTCAACATACAAATTTAATTATATTTCTCTATATTAGCAGCCAAGGCCTGGGAAAACCAATTTTTTAAATAATTGTTACAATATCATCCAAACCAATATAAAGATATTGTTGTAATTAATGATCTAATTAATGGAGAGAAATATATTCATGGTCCAATATTGCTAAGATGTCAATTTATAGATTCTATGCAGACCCAATCAAAATCTCAGCAAACTTCCTTTGTTGGGAAATTAGTAAATTGATTCTAAAATTTACATGGTGATAAAAATATACAGAATTGCCAAAACAATTGGAAGCAAAGCAATGTTCTCTTTGGAAAAGGAGAAAATAGATTTTAAGACTTGTATAAAGTTACAATGATTAAGATAATAGATTAGATAAATCTAGACAAGAGGAGTCATAGATCACACTAGAATCCCTAGAAATATTTCCACACTTTGAATGTTCCTTGATTACCAAGATGGCACCACAGCAATTTATAGATGGAAAAAAGGTGCCAAAATAATGGGATACATATATGGAATAAAATTAAATGTGACATATACCTTCCACCATAAATATGAGTACCTGCTATGATATATAGTCATATTCCTCTTTCAGACTGAGGTACTCTTTCATTCTGGTTTCAGCACTTTACTATGAGCTAAATTGTACATCTCTTAGATTTGTTTTTTTTTTTTGACACAAACACAGTAGGTTTTTTATTGTTAAATTACTAGGGTACCATATGCAGAGCTAAAAGTAAAAGGATTGATCTATTTGTGCATTCACATTTTTAAGTCTTGAATCATCTCTTAGATTTGTATGTTGAGACTTAACCCTCTATAATTCAAAATGTAACTAAATTTGAAGATAAGGTTTTAAAGAGGTAACTAAGATTAAATGAGATTATTGAGGTGGATCCTAATCCAATATAATTAGTGCCTTATGAGAAAAGGCTGTTAGGATCAAACCCATGAAGGGAGAGTATGTGAAGACATGGAGAAATGACCATTTATCAACCAAACAGACATTACTGTCCCTATAAAAGAGGCTTGAGGTGGATTTCTGTCCAGTTTCATAATGTAAAATCATAGTGAGGAAATGCTATCCTTAAAGGAAAAAGAAATCTTGTCACCAGGCTCCAAATCTACTGGCACCTTGTTCTTATATTTCTTAGTTTCCAGAGTACAAGTCATTAATTTCAATTGTTTATAAATTAGTCTATGGCATTTTGTTATAGCAAACTGAGTGAAGGATAAATTGTGGCACATTTATATCACTCTGTAATGAAAATAAAAGAAAAAATATATACAATATGGATGGATTTCAAATTACTATAGTGAACTAAAGAAATGTATATGTGTATGTTCTTATTTCATACAGTTCTATAAAAGTCAAATCAATTTAATGCGATAAAAATCTGAGCAATGTAAACACCAATTAACTTTGTTTAGGAATAATTGACAGGAAACATGGTGGAACAATTTGGGATGTTGAGAATATATACTAATTGGGACAAAATCTACACGGATATAAGCATTTGCAAAAACTCACTGAACACATTTTAAATATGTGTGTAAGTAAATTGTACCTTAAATTAAAAACTTCAGAACCTCAAAAAAAAGTACTCAAACACTTTTATCTCAGTATGAACAAAACACTATTCTAAATGTTTGGTATCATATTGATAATAAGCAAAAAACACAGAAGTATCGATCATGGATGTGATTTATAGTTACAAATAGTAGTGGGTAATTGGTCTGATTTTCAGACATAAAGGAAATAGAAATAAATTTATACTCATCTTCCAATAAAACACACTAGTAATATTACTAGTGTTACTTGAAAAAGTTAATTGAAGTACATATAATTTTAAGTATGTATAATTTTAATTTTATAATTCATTTCCTTTTTATAAGTTCTTAGCCAAAACTAGTTTGGCTCTCAGGAAATTTATAAGAGTAATAAATGACTTTATTTTTAAGTTAAACATAGGTGTCTTTATGATACTCAAATTTTAGATCAACTTCATTTTCTCATTTCACTAACAAACTCTCATTTACCCTAATATGTATGATAGTGTGGCTTTGAAGTGATAATGGCTCTCCAAGAGCTATTTCCAAATGCACCCATTTCTCAATTGACCTGGTTACATTTTCATATATGTTCATTAAAATTATGATTGTCTTCACTTACCAATCTTCTCTCTATTTGTCTACTCCTCCCCCCCTCCCCCCACTTTGAGCCTCATCCCTCTCAAAAAAAATGTTTGGTTGAGATAGATGTGAAGAATGATTGGAGGTATGATATTGATCAAGATGCATTGCACTCATAAACTGATATGTTCATTTGAATTACCTTTGTAAGATTACTTAAAAAAATAAAACTTCAACTGTATATGTGTATACATCTATATGCATATTTATATGTTTATGTATATATGTTTGTACCTATGAATGGATGATTTCGGATAAATTCCTGTGGGAATGGGAAAAACGAAAATAAAAAATAATATTTAAAAAACAAAAATTATTTCTATATGTTTATGTAATACATCCTGTGACTATTTAAAAAAAATGAGATAAAGCAAATCCTTCAACCCAATTTTATACTTACATTTCTTGAATCAAGGGCAAGCAAACACAATCCAAACTTGACCCGAAAAATGACAAAGTTTGATGTGGAAATACTGAAGTAATTATAGGTTGACTGCATTAAGTATCATTTTAGTGGGTGGAATGTAAATGTTCTGCTTACATCGCCCACATTGTTACAACAAATTGTCCATGCTTTCAGTTTTCTATAACTTGTTATTGGCAGCTGGTTAATGTTATTGGTTCAATCCTATTCTTTGAAACAGTACTCTCATATTTTGAAACAGCAGTAAGGTTATGTTAAAACATGAGTTTCACACCTGAACTGCAATGTCATTCATGCGAGGACAGAGCCTTGCATTTAAAGATGTAGAGACACCTAAAAAAGGTCAAATGAGAGAAGTCTTTATAATTGGACCAATTTTTCTGTAAAGTGAATAGAAACCCAATGACACAACCTATTTAAAAAACAACCTATTTAAAAAACAACCTATTTAAAAAAAACAAACCTATTAAAAAAAATCTATTTCTTCACATCTGTACAAGCTAGTAAAAAAAATCAAGAAAAGTAGTTTGAGATAGGTTCTATTGCCTTGCATTAGATTTATCAACCACCTAGAGAAATTAAAGAAAAATTATATATCAGGAATTATCCAATTTGGATCTCTGTAACAAGGCAGCATGAAATGATTCCCCTATCACAGAATAAATTTTGTAATACAAAATGTAGTTTTTTGAATGATTAATGTTATTCTTTCATTTCTCATCAGCTGGCAAAACAATGAAGCCTGTTGGTTACATACAACTAGTGTCAACTAAAATACAAATATTTTAGAAACTAATGTGTTGCTGGTATGGAGTGTTTTTATGCCTACCCTTTCATGAACAAAAAATATTATCCTAGTGTAGTGTGCATATTTAACACAGTGGTATTTTTCTAAGTCAAACTTTGGTGAAAACATCATTTTGAAAAGTAACAAGAGTGTACCATCTCTGCACTGACTAAAAAAAAATGACCATTTCAAGACTCTGAAAATGGTCCTAAGGACATACAACAAGAGAAGAAACATTTATTCAAGAAAATCTGCTAATATTCAGCAAGGATAATGTGAGTCTGTGGTATATGAAATTAGACCTGCTCTTCCTCCCATGTCCTACTCCAACAAGGAAGAAACCTCATTCTACATAAATGCAGCCAAGAACAAAGGGCTCTCTCTTTTTTGCTCACATTTAGATGGCTTTCTTTCTAAAGGAAAGGACACCTTTATCATTTCTCTCCTGGCTATTTGTTGCTAAGGTTAATATTCAGATGAATGCCATGAGAAGCAGGGTCTCCTTCCTTCAGCCAGCACTCACTACTAGAATGCAGGTCCTACCTTGGATCTGATGGTAGTGTGAATACTGGACCTTCAATGGCCCCGGCCCTTTGTCCCAAAGAAGCTATACTGAAAGTACCTGAGGTTATTAGACCCATCCAACATTGCTCTCAGCAACTAAATCCAGAAATTATGTGAAAGAAAACTGATGTTATCCCAATCCCAAGTACTATAAAAACAAGACAAGTTCATACAAGAAAGACCTCCTAGTTCTTTATCAGAAGGAACTGACTTTGTTTGCAACAGGACAGTAGGAAGCTTACACCCTAGGGCACACCTGAAAACCCTGGAGATTATGGTACAGGTGAGGCTGAAGATCAGCAGATTTACTGGATGTAGATGGAAAAATTACACAATGACTAGTTTTCTAGAAAGAACTGAGGGAAAATGAAATGAACAGGTGAAAGGAGATTGCTTGGAATCAAGACAAATGCCAAATATTTCAGGAACAACTCATTTGAAGGAACCCAAATTTGATTGGTTTAGTCTGAGGAACAAATCTTACCCAGGGATTGTTTCCAAAATAATAAGAAATAATCAGCTGAATTTAAAGGCAAGTTTGATTGAGGAATAAGATACTTTTTTAAAAAGCCTTATAAAAGTCATTGTCATTCCAGAGTGACTATAAGCATATCCAAGGCTGTGGCCCTACAGAACCAACATTAGAGACAACAAGAAGTGAGAAGAGGCTTTACTAAAATACTCCAGTCAGTTGTTAAAACAAATAAATCAACAACATTAACAAGGTTAGAAAGAGGAGATCAGTACCCAGAGCTGATGCACATGTTATCTAAAATATTTAGTTTATAATAAAGGACTGAGATGACAACTGGTTAAGAGCTTTGGCCTAGCAAGTCTCAGGCCCTAAGTTCAAATCCTAGTGCATCCAAAAAAGAGACATGAGAAGAAACTGGAAACTATGACCCATACACTAGCAAGGGAAAAGATAACAGAAGTTGCTTTTGAGATTGAGCAGCTAACAGATTTAATAGACAAAGCCTTAAAAGTACTCCTTATAGATTTGTTCAAAGAACCAAGCGAAGAAGAAGAAGATTTAAAAATAAAGAACCTATGGGTTTAGGAGAAAATATTTGTAAATTAGGTATCTGATAAGGAATTAATATCAAAGCTATGAAAGGAACTAAAATCAATAGCAAGAAAAGAACTACAAATTGAAATAATGGTCCTGAAAAGATATTTCTTTAAACAAGACAGAATCAGAGGGAAACAGGAAAAAATACAACAGAGGGACCCATCAGCTGCACTGGACATTGATGAAAATAAACTAAGCAACTCAAGGGCATCAATGAGAAGGAGGGAATGAGAGAGAAAGAGGGAACAGCTTACACTTACCAAAAGGAAAGAAATGTACATATCACTCAAAGTGGAAAAATAGTTGTATTGTCAAAGCTTATAGAACTCACAATCTTTATGGACCAAGATAATGACAATTTGCCTTCTGAAGATTAAAATGTGTTTGTAACTTTAAGTATCACTATCCTACAATACTGTGAAATTTATGAAATTTATGTGATCACTTAATCTCAATAAAAATTATTTTAAAAAACAAGTAAACAAGTAATACAAATGGCAATCTGATATTTGAATAAGCATGTAACACCACTTCATCAGGGAAATGCAAACTAAAACCACACTGAACTATCATCTCACAGCTGCTAGAAATCAAAAAAGACAAAAATTAACCAGTTTTGTCAAAGATGTGGATAAAAGAAAAGACTTGTACACTGTTGGCAGAAATGTAAATTAGTATAAATGTTATGGAAAACAGTTTGAAGGTTCCTCAGAAATTTATAATAGAACTACAAGATGATCCAGTAATTTCATTCTGGGTATATATTCAAAGGACCTCATATTACTATGTCAAAGAAATAGAAGATATTCAGAAGTTCTTGTACATTCTTTCACAGTAATCATGATATTAAATAAACCTAAGTGTCCATAAATGAATGATTGAATTAAGAGTGGTATATGTACACACACACACACACACGAATATTGGCAAAATAAGTAATTTTTCCCATGTTTCTTGGAACATGGATAAACCTGGACAAACTGGATTGACAAATTGGATGATCTCATTTGTATGAACAATCTAAGATGTCAATTTATACAAAGAAAGATACAACTGTGGTTACAAGAAGCTGGAGCAGTCGTGGTGGCCAGAAGATGGAAATAGGATGGTCAAAAGCACAAAGTTTCACTTAGCCAAGAGGAAACTCTTTTGCAGTCTGTTGTACAACCATCCTTACCAAACTTGAAAATAATGGATCATAGATTTTAAACTTGTTGAGAGTAAACTTTTTAAGGTTTATATTAAAAAGATGTGTGGTAGTATTACTTAGAGTCAGTCATTCCATAGTACATCAAGATATTGTGTTACATGGCATAAATTTATTCAATTTTTATTTGTTAAAAAATTGGCAAAAAGGGCTGGGAAGGTGGCTCAGTGGTAGAGTGCTTGCCTTGCATGCATGAGGCCCTGGGTTCAATTCCTCAGCACCACATAAGCAAAAAGAAAAAAGCCGGAAGTGGCGCTGTGGCTCAAGTGGTAGAGCCCTAGCCTTGAGCTGAAGAGCTGAGGGACAGCACCCAGGCCCAGAGTTCAGGCTCCACACCCGGACTCAAAAAAATAAAAAATATTAAAAAATTTAAAAAGTAAAAAGGCTATCACGAGTATATTGCATCAAATAAAATATTGCATTAGTCAAAAGAGACAGTATTAGAACCAATTAAATATTCTGGACTTGAAATGATACAAATGAAAAATTTACTGAAAAAGCATACTAGTAGATTTAAATTGACAAAAATTAATGAGCTTGATGATACAATAATAGAAATCTTGAAATTCAAAGAAAAGAAAAAGAATTAATGAAAACAAAAAATACATGTATAATGTGAAAAGAGAGACAAAGAATAACAAACAAAGAATTAGTAGCTGCAAGACAAACACACTGAAAATTAACCTGCTGGGTACTTACTGAGGCAGCACATTTACTGGGATTGAAACCATACAGAGGGGCTGGGAAGTTGGCTCAGTGGTAGAGCGCTTGCCTTGCATGCATGAGGCCCTGGGTTCGATTCCTCAGCACCACATAAGCAAAAAGAAAAAAGCCAGAAGTGGTGCTGTGCTCCCGTGTTAGAGCGCTAGCCTTGAGCTGAAGAGCTGAGGGACAGCGTTCAGGCCCCATGACTTGACCCCCCCCCAAAAAAAGTTAAGTGAAACCATACAGAGAAGACTGGCACAGCCCCTGTGAAAGGATGATACACAAATTCAGGTCTGGTCCGCTACTACTTGAGCCCTATCTTTCAGCTTTTTTGCTGTTGAATTGGAGGTAAGAGTCTTATGGACTTCCTGACTAGCATACCTTGAAAGAAAAACCCCAAAAAGAAAAAAAGATGGCCAATAGACACATGAAGAAATGCTCAACCTCCCTAGCCATAAAAGAAATGCAAATCAAAACAACATTGAGATACCACCTCACCCCAGTTAGAATGTCTATAATCAAGAACTCTAATAACAATTGATGCTGGAGGGGATGTGAACAGAAAGGAAACTTACTGCATTGTTGGTGGGAATGTAAACTTGTTCAACCACTTTGGAAAGCAGTATGGACTCCACATAGAGCTCCCCTATGACCCAGCAGTCCCACTTTTGGGCATTTACCCAAATGATCACAAACAAGACCATACTAAAGCTACCAGCACGACTATGTTTATTGCAGCATTATTTACCACAGCTAAGATATGGAACCAATCCAGATGCCCCTCAGTAAATGAATGGATCAAGAAAATGTGGTATGTGTTTATAAGATTATTTCTTTGTTGCTTTGTATGTCCCTCCCCCATGGTATAACCCCTGTTTTCATTGTATTTGATGTTGGTATAATTTATGGAAGGAAAGGAAAAAAACAAATTGTTCAAATAAGGATACAGATGGACCCATTACAACAATGAGATGTACAAGACATTATGTCAAAAAACAAACTTTACAACTTTGGTGAGGGGGGTGGGGGGTCGGGGGTGGGAGATGGGAAGGGATGGGAAGGGGAAACAAAGGAGGAGGCAATAATGCGTGATAAGAAATGTACTCACTACCTTGCCCATGTAATTGTAAGCCCTCTGTTCGGTATTTTCTCAATAAAAAAAAGTTAATAAAAAGAAAGAAAACTGACAACATTCATTTCAGCTTTCAAGTTTAGTCAGCTGAAAAAATGAAGTTGAAAACACAATTTATGTGGCTATTGTTTAAATCACAGTTACCATTCTGTTGGTTTATAATTTTAAATGTGTTTGTATTGACTGTACATTTTTTAAAATTATATGTTTTGAAGTTATATGGATACATTACATTTTTTAAAAGAAAGCTATTTGATCATTGATTAAATTGGGCCTGTGTATGTGTGTATCATGGTATAACTTGTTAAATAAAAACAACGTTAAGTATCAA
Organism: Dipodomys ordii; assembly: GCF_000151885.1. Taxonomy (NCBI): domain Eukaryota; kingdom Metazoa; phylum Chordata; class Mammalia; order Rodentia; family Heteromyidae; genus Dipodomys; species Dipodomys ordii. The sequence continues at coordinate 12,590,416 of NW_012267221.1, forward strand.
TAAAAAGAAGTAAGATCCTCAGATATCAGCCTTTTGAGACACTAGGATTACAGATGTGAGCCACTGGCATCCAGTTTATATAGCTGCATATGGTAGTGCTTCTACTTTTACCCACATGGGCAAATAGTTTGGGAAAAAATGTAAGCACTTTTTTTTGAAATACATTAAACATTTTAATAGATCTTTTATGCATTTATCAAAACATAAACAGTAATATCTCTTACGTCAATAATCTTTTTTTAATTTTTATTTTTTATTGTGAACATAGTTTACAGAGGGGTTACAATTACATGGGCAAGATAATGAGTACATTTCTTATCAAGCATTGCAGCCTCCTCCTTTGTTTACCCTTCAATGTAAGCACTTTTTTGTCTTAATTAGATGGCAGTATAATGCACATTATAGTAGGTAATAGTTGATATAAATTTTATTTTTATTATATTTTTATATGTAAGTAGTTGTACAAAGGGTTACCATTCAACAAATCAGATTATAAGTACAATGCATCTAGATAGTACAAAGGGTTACCATTCAACAAATCAGATTATAAGTAAATGCATCTAGATTAGTAGCACCCTTTCATCATCTTCCCCCATCCCTCAAAACCCAAGTCCTCTCCTCGGTTTTCCTTGTTTCATAAGCTATGTATTGAATGTTATAATCGCATTCTTCCCTCCTCCTCTCTTCATTTGTCTTGATCTTACCGCTGACTTTTAAAAATTTTTATTTTATTGTCAATGTGATGTACAGAGGAGTTTCAGTTACATAAGTAAGGTACTGAGTATATTTCTTGTTGAACTTGTTACCGCTACCCTCATTCTTCTCCCTCTTTCCTTCTGCCCAGTCCCCCCTCAAGTTGTACAGATTATTGCTAACATATTGCTAACATACTGTTTTGTGAGTATCGCTATTGCATAGCTTTGTCCTTTGTCTCACCATTTTTTTGTTCCCTTTCCCTTCCCTAATTCAGATAAACATATATACAATACCCAGGGTACCAGAATCAAATACAGTGACAACAGGGGATTAAACCATGGAGTGGGGAGGGGAGGCATTAAACACAAAAGAAAAAATAAAGCACAAAATACATTAAAAACAACAGCAAAGAAAAACTTCTCACATCCATGTCTTGGAGTTCATTAAGATTAGCATTATCCTATATGGTCATATGTAAAAAGCTATTGGGCTATTCTGCTCATCTGCTAAGATTGTCTTAGATGAATACTAATTATTACAAATAAGGGAAACCATGGGACTTATGTTTCTTTGGGTCTGGCTTACTTCACTTACTATGATTTTTTTTCAAGTCCTTCCATTTCCTTACAAATGGGGCCAGTGTCATTCTTTCTGATGGAGGCATAGAATTCCATTGCGTATAGATACCACATTTTCTGGATCCATTCATCTACTGAGGCGCATCTGGGTTGATTCCTTATCTTAACTATCGTGAATAATGCTGCAATAAACATAGTTGTGCTGGTAGCTTTAGTATGACCTTGTTTGTGATCGTTTGGGTAAATGCCCAAAAGTGGGATTGCTGGGTCATAGTTGAGATCTTTGGATAGTCTTTTGAAGAACCTCCATACTGCTTTCCAGAGTGGTTGAACAAGTTTACACTCCCACCAACAGTGCATTAGGGTTCCCTTTTTGCTACATTCCCTCCAGTATCTGTTGTTGTTAAGAGTTCCTGATTATAGCTATTCTAACTAAGGTGAGGTGGAATCTCAATGTTGTTTTGATTTGTATTTCTTTAATGGCCAGAGAAGTTGAGCATTTCTTCATGTGTCTATTGGCCATTCTTATTTCCACTTCAGAGAAGTCTCTCTTTATTAATTGGGCAGTGTTTCTTTGAGGATTTATTTTTGAGAGATTTAATTTTTTTAGTTATAAGTATATGCACAGAAAAGGACATGGCTAGCAGGATCAATAGAAAGCCCAAAGATTGGGAGAAAATCTTTAATAGCCATACAATAGATGTAAATTTTCAAAATCAGCTTTCTAATTGAATTCATGAACCAATGAATCCCCCTAAAGCAATACATAGTATACTTATAATGAGAATATTTGATGTATTTGTACAATATGGTAAAATTTAAAATTTAAATTAAATAGTGTATGATTTATAACTGTAAAAAATAAGCAAGAAAATAACTTGCCTGTCCAACTCAACAACATCAAGTAGAATAAGCACAGGGAGATGAGTAACTGGATATAAAATTGTAAAAATAAAAAAGCCCAAGACAAGGATAAAATCTAGAAAACAGCATGAGAAAATGAATTCATTGTCTGTAAGATAATCCTGAAATTTAACAGATAGGTTTCATAACAAACATTTGAAGTTCAAAGGAAATAGTCAATCAAATATCCTATGCCCAGCAAAGATATCTTTCAAAAACTAAAGTGCAAATAAAACTATTTCTAAACAAATGAAAACAGAAATAATTTGTTTCTGGAAAATACTATCTTATCAGAAGGTATGTGTTATAGGAAATACTAAAGGAAACTTTAAAGAATCAAAACAAGTGACCCTAGATGACAAGTTGAATTCTCATTAACTGACAAAAAAAATGTAGAAAGGTAAGACAATTGGGTCATTATAAGAGAAAGCATAAACATTGATTGGGGAAATGCTGATGATATATGGAAGAAAAAAGTAAGAATAAAAATGCATTTTTTTTTGTTGCCAGTCCTGGGGCTTAAACTAAGGGCCCTGGCACTGTCTCTGAGCTTCTTTTGCTCAAGGCTAGCACTCCACCACTTGAGACACAGCAGCACTTCTGGCTTTTTCTGTTTATGTGGTGCTGAGGAATTAAACCCAGGGCTTCATGCATGCTAGGCAAGCACTCTACCACTAAGCCATATTCCCAGCCCTAAAAATGGAATATTTAAGAGACAGGGAAGGGTAGCTCAGTGGTGTTACTTAGTGTAAACAATTAATAAATAAAATTTCATAAACTAATAGGTATATGTTTATTAATGTGCTAATAAAATAGAGGAATGCAGATATATTTGCCAGTAACAACATCAATAAGGTAAGAAGTAGCAAGAGTTAGGATATGAATCCAGATGGCAACTGAAATCATCAGAAACATATATGATAGACAAAAATATTCTATTATTATTCACTTCATGGAAATATCCCTAGTTAATGTAAAGTAGGAATAGAAAAAAATGAACTGACATATAGAAATAAGAAGTAAAAATGGCAGGCATTGCTCTAATTATATTGATAATATTAAGTATGAATGAGCTGAATTATATAATCAAAAGACAAGGGTTGTTACACCAGTTTTGTTTTTAAATCTCAATAAGTGGTCACTACAAGAGATATGTTTCAGTTTCAAAGATATATACAGATCAAAAGTAAAAGGGTGGTTAATCTTGACTGTCAGCTTGATTGGGTTGAGAAATGTCTAGCTTAGTAAAACACACCTCTGGGAATCTGTGAGAGAATGTTCCCAGATAGGATTAATGAATGTGAATGGAGGGACTCCACAGGGTCAAGAGCTAGAAGGAATAAAAGGCGGGGGAGAGAAAGCCAGCTAGCACAGACATTCTTTGTCCCTGCTTCTTGAACTCCGTAAAATGCTAAGATTAGCTGCTGGATTCTGCCATGCCCTCTCTGCCATGATGGACTGAAACTTCTGAAACTTGAGCCCAAATAAATACTTCCTCCTTTAAGTTGTTTCTGTCAGGTATTTGTTGCAGTGATAGAACATTGTCTAATATAAAAATTGGTACTGATATCAGAGAAATGGTTGGTGTCGAACAGGGAAGTATTGGACTTGTGGTAGTTATTGAAACAATAATTATTCATTTATTTATTCATTCATTTTTGTCAGTTGAGGAGTTTGAACCCATTTGTTCAAGTGAGCTATGCTTTCAGTCTGACTTTGGTTGATTATTTTGGAGATGGAGTCTCTCAGAGTTTTCTGCATGTGATGGCTTTGAAACATGGTCTTCTAGAGCACACCTCCTAACTAAGTAGGATTATAGGCATGAGCCACTGGACGTAGCATGTACATGTGCCAATACTAGGACCTGAGTTTATCAGGGCTTTACACTCTCATTTGAATTTTTCCCTCATGGACAGACTAAAATAAAATGCTACATTAAAGAATTTAATTTTATAATGAACTTAAATTTTATAATTGAATTTTGCAAAGAATTTAAATTTTGTACTTTTAAGTCTTTTAAAACTTAATCCATCAAAAAGAAAATGATTTAAAATATAATATATGCTTTACACACACACACACACAAAGCTGAGTGCAAATGGCTAACACCTGTAATCCTAGCTATTCAGGAGACTGAGATTTGAGGATCATGGTTTGAAGCCAGCCTGATCAAGACAGTCTGTGTGGATCTTATGTCCAATTAGCTACCAAAAAACATCAGAAATGGAACTGTGGCTCAAATGGTAGAGTACTAGCCTTGAGCAAAAGAGCTCAGAGATAGTGCCCATGCCCTGATTTCAAGCCCCAGGACTGGCACACAAGTAAAGGAGAGAAAACCAAAATATACAAAGCAAAAGCATCCAGAAATGAAGAGAATTAGATAACCCTATATTCATAATTGGAAAGTTGAATTTACTCTTTCTGTAATGAGTAAGAGTAACTATAAGAGGGGAGGGGGAAACAAGGACACTGAGATTTGAGCAAGCTGTACAAACCACTTAGTATTAAAAGATTTCTTAGAACAGCACATATTCTTCCCAAGAATACTTGGAACAGTTGTCAGTATAGATTATATGATAGTCCATAAAACAAACATCTATAAATTTAAAAGGATATAAACAATATAAAACATGTGTTTTTCTACAAAACAAATGTAATTACACACACATATATGTTATATGTTTTATATATATATATATATATATATATTAAGGTTGCTACACTATTGGACAGTGCTCATACTCAGAGTTGGGTTTTCCTTTCCAATAACAGTCTGAAAAATAATCTGAGAAGTTCCTGTAGACATACCCAGAAGAGGATACATCTCAGGTATCCTTAATCCAATAAAGTTGATAATTAAGATTAGTCACTTAAATGTAAAAATTGGATAACAGAATTCTAAAGAGCAACTAGAAATTGGAAAATACTTTGGAGTAAATGAAAATGAAGCTATCACATCCCAGAACAGAACGCAATAAGATCAGTGCTTATAGGAAATCTATAACTGGAAGTGCCTATGTGGAGAAAGAAGAATGATTTCAAGTCAGTAATTACCTTACATTTTAAGTCACTGGAAAAAGTAAAAGTAAACAAATTGAAACAAGCACAAAGAAGGAAATAGCAATGTGCAAAAAATTAATGAAATACAGATTATAAAAACAGAACAGAAAGTCAGTAATTAAAAGTTGTTCTCTTAAAAGGTCAAGAAAACCAACAAACCTTTAGCAAGAGTTGCCAACAAGGAAAAAGAAAGTTCTCAAGTTATTACAATCAAAGATGAATAAAAGGTTATTATATTAACCTTATACAATTTATAAAAAATATATTTTATCCAAGTTATGAGGTACAAGATCAGTAGATAAAAATATTTGCAATGAAAAAATAAAAAATGTAAGAAAATAATTCCACCTTTAATAAAAGAATTTTTAAAGTTATTAATTAATATCACAAAAACACAAATTTCATACTCTAAAAATTTCAAGTCTGTCAGTATAAATTGAAGTTCTAACTAAATTTAAAAATCCTCAATTCACAAGTTGAAAAATGTGACATTATTAAGATGCCAATTCTCCTCTAAATTTATTGCAGCACAATCTTACTTACATCTTTGTAGAAATCAACAAGCTGCTTCCAAAATTTCTATGACACTACAGTCATCCAGAATATTCAAACCAATCTTGTAAAGGAAAAACAACTTAGTAGAACTCATGCTTCATGATTTTACCATGGATTATAAAAGAAATGCTCAAAATCATGGTACTGGTATAAAAATAAACATACACATAATGGAATAGAAGTAAGTAGCCAGCACTAAGTGCATAGTAAGATTGGACAGTTTATAACAAGGTTTCCCTGACTATTTACTAGGGAAAGAATAGCGTTTTCAACAAAAGGTACTGGGACACAAATAAAAGAATGACATTGAACTTTTTCTCACGTCATGTAAAAAATTGAACTCAGTCTTGAAATGCTGATAACCTAGAATTTGAGTGGTTGAGGCATAGTGTGTCAAATCTGGGATCAGTCTGAGTGAGATAGATAGTAATAGAACAAATAAAGCAAAATACAGCAAACACAAGAAGAAAAAAATAGTAATGAGACTCCTTATAATTAATATACACTAGTAACAAAAATTTTAAAAAAATTCAAAATGGATCAAAGGTCTAAAGGTGAGAGCTAAGATAAACAAAATCTCTTAAAGACAAAACAGTAAAAAAAAAATTTAAAGGAGAGGAGTCAATTTTCCTGATCATGGGTTAAGCAAAACCATACAATCAAGGTATATGATAGTGCCAACTTTGTTTCTGAAGGTTGGTTTGGCCCTCTGTGATCTTTCATGGTTCCATATGAAATGCAGAATTGTTTTTCTATTTCTGTAAAAAGTGCCACGGGAGAAAATTGACAGACACCTAAGTTTCTCTTATCTTGTTCAAAAATAAATTCAAAGTGAAGTTCTTAATAAAAGATCTAAACTTGGAGACTCTAGAGAAAAATAGTGATAGTATTGCAAGATGTAGGTATAGGAATTATTTTCTGAATAATACCCAAATTGCCCAGCAAATAACAATAAGAATTGACAAACGGGATTGCTTCTGCACATCACAGGAAATTATTAGAAGATTAAGAGACAATCATATAATGACTGAAATCTTTGCCAGCCATATAAAAAATAAAGGATTTTTTTGTCAGTTTTGGGGGCTGAACTCTGGGCCTGGGCCCTACTGCTTGATCCACAGTGCCACTTCCAGATTTTTACTGCTTATGTGGTACTGAGTAATCAAACCCAGGGTCTCATGCATGCGAGGTAAGGACTCTACCACTGAGCCAACTTTCCAGCCCAAAATAAAAGATTTATACTGAGAATAAACAACACTCAAAAAAATCCAAAATAGTTCAATAATAAATAGGTAGATGAACAGACAATTTTGGAAGAAATACAAATGACTTCTACATCCTTATTTATAAAGGATATACAAATCAAAATGACACTGAAATTCCATCTCACCCCAGTCAGAATGGAAATTATCAAGAAAATAAAAAAATATATCACACTGCTCCAGAATCAACTCCAAATGGATCAAAGACCTTGAAATAAAAGTAGACACCCTGAAAACATTACAGGAAGGAACAGGAGAAACTCTAGGTCTCCTTGGCACAGGCTGAAATTATCTTAATAGAGACCCAGAAACAACAAATCAAAGAAAGGTTGGACAATGGGATTGCATGAAATTTCATAGCTTCTGTATGTCAAAGGATATAGCTAGCAAGATCAATAGAAAGCTCACAGATTGGGGGCTGGGAAGTTGGCTCAGTGGTAGAGTGCTTGCTTTGCATGCCTGAGGCCCTGGGTTCGATTAGTCAGCACCTCATAAGCAAAAAGAAAAAAGCCGGAAGTGGTGCTGTGGCTCAAGTGGTAGAGCACTAGCCTTGAGCTGAAGAGCCCAGAGTTCAGGCCCCACAACCGGACCCCCCCCAAAAAAAAAGCTCACAGAGTGGGAGAAGATCTTCACTAGCCATATAACAGACAAGGGTCTCATATCTAAAATATATTTAGAACTCAAAAACTAAATTACCCAACAACAAATCCTCAAAGAAGCAAATGCCCAATTAATAAGTGGGCTAAAGCCTTAAAGAAAAACTTCTCTGAAGAGGAAAGAAGGATGGCCAATAGACACATGAAGAAATGCTCAACTTCTCTAGCCATAAAAGAAGTGCAAATCAAAACAACATTGAGATTCCACCTCACCCCAGTTAGAATGGCTATAATCAAGAACTCTAATAACAACAGATGCTGGAGGGCATGTGGCCCAAAGGAAACACTACTGCATTGTTGGTTGGAGTGTAAACTTGTTCAACCACTTTGGAGGTTCCTCAAAAGACTCCACATAGAGCTCCCCTATGACCCAGCAATCCCACTTTTGGAGATTTACCCAAAAGATCACAAACAAGTGTATACTAAAGCTACCAGCACAACTATGTTTATTGCAGCATTATTTACCATAGCTAAGATATGGAACCAACCCAGATGCCCCTTAGTAGATGAATGGATCAAGAAGAATATATATATATATATATATATATATATATATCACATTTTCTTGATCCATTCATATATATATAAGGAAAGACTTAGAAAAAATATATTAAGTGAAGTAAGCTGGGCCCAAAGAAACATAGGTCCTATGATTTGTACATATGACCATATAAGATAATGTTAAGTGAAATGATGGGCACAAATGTTTTCTTTTCTTGCTTCCTATTGTTTCTAATGTATTTATAATGTACTATGTGAGTTTTAAAAAATTTCTTTGGTATGTTCCTCCCCCACAGTTTTCACTGTATTTGATGTCAGTGCCCTGCACCTTGTATATTCATTTTTCTAATTTGGGGAGGAGAAGGTAAAAAACAAAATGCTTAAATAAGGATACAGGTTGACCCATTTTAACAATGAGATGTACAAGACACAATGTTGAAAACAAACTTTACAACTTCAAGGGGGTGAGGGGTGGGAGAGGAGGGAGAGAAGTTAGGTAGGTAGGTGGGGAGGGATGGGAAGGGATGGTAGGGGGAAAACAAAGAAGGAGGCAATAACGCTTGACAGGAAATATACTCATTACCTTGCTCATGTAACTGTAACCCCTCTGTACAGTATTCTTATAATAAAAAAGATATTTAAAAAGAAAACAAACAACATAAGATGATGAGGATGTAGGGGTAGAGTTGGAGGGACAGAACCTTCTTAAGCTATTAATGGAGATCTAAATAAGTGTAACCTCTATAGAAGTCAGTATGGAAGTTCATCTATAAATAAAAACATGATCTAGAGAAAAACAAAGTGCTCTGGGGTTTTACCAGACATTACACTGAAAAAATTGATCCTTTGTGGTAGTATGGATATTTTAATAATATTAAGTCACAGACTTTTTTATTTGGGTCATCTTTCATCAAATTTTATGCTTTACAATATGTGATCACTTACCTCCTTTGTTACATTTAAAATATACTATGATTGTAAGAAATTAAATAAATAGATCTACCATGTGATCCCCAAATTTAATTATGTAGTATTTATCCAAAATAATTGAAATCTTGAGATGATATAAGTACATTGTAATATTGTTCATAAGAGCCAAGACTTAATAATTGACCAAAATACCCATCGACAGATGAATGTAAAGAAAATTTTACACACACACACACACACACACACACACACACACAAAATGATTTACTATTCAATCTTTAAGTAGCAGAGAATTATGTAAGATGAACTAATATTGTTGAGCCTGGAATATATGAAGATAAAAACCACAGTGGCTTCAAGTTCCACCAATTCCAATTATGTGGAATTGTCAGAGAATCTAAAAATCTAGATTTTTGTACGAAATGTCTTGGTTTTTGAATGTTAATGAACTTAACAACATACATTTGTGTTGGCTGTGACCTAACACCTAGCAGTTTTTGACCCCTAAACATTCTATCTGTGAATGGGGGAGATATTACAAAAAAACATTTAAGACCTGAAATCTATAAAGGAGACACAAGTACAAGTAGGACTTTTCATTTTTCCCTTTTCATCCAACAAGTCATTTCAGTCTCAGATTATGTGAAATAATGACAGAGTTTCATTATTCTAGAACACCAATGCTTGTGTGACAGGTATTTGGGAGGTAGAAAGTGCTAAATACCAAAGCAGAGACAAATCAATCTGTCATATAGTCCTTCATTGTATGGAATTCTATATATTTAAGGGTGTTTGGACCACCAACTAAAGGTTGATTTTATAAACTCATGAAAGGTCCACATCCTTTTTGAACTAGAAAAAAAAAGCTTCTTTGGACCCATTTCAGTAAAAGAAATGCTTCTGGATTGTAATAAATTTCTATTTTGTACAATGCTTTACTAAGTCAATCCATTTATGGCCTCTAAAGACCTCTTCAATGGCTTCCACGTCCATTCCTTTGAATACACAGTTTTACTGAATTGGTCAAAAATATCGTTGATCAGGATTTTGTAGTAAATAGTGTAGAGATTGTTCCCTGAGTAGCAGTGAGTAATTGTTTCAACACCAGGCATTCACCATTATTACACGAGACGCAGAGTCACAGCAAGATGTATTTTGCTTGCACCTGCAGTCAGGTAGCTCTTGCTCACAGATGACAAGAGAACGTTGTAAAGAAATGGGTTAAACAATACATATCAAACTGAATTGATTGTTTTCAACAAATACAGATAAATATAAAAATAATCAACACAGGATCTTTTAACTTTAAACAGACAACCTATTACATAACAAAGGAGAAGAGAGGAGAACGTATTAACATGTTTATTATATACAGCTCTCAATGAAGAGCAGAATAGGAGCCTAACAGAATCTGGCAAGTGAAGTGTATTGACCTGCTCTTCTCCACAGTACACTTTTTCTCAGATGTTCTAGTGGTACCACATGAAACACAGAGAAGTTGTGGGCAAAAATGACAAATAAACATCTATCTACAAGAAAGATATTTGTATTCTACTTTATTGGTATATTTATGAGTCTGCATGGTTCCAATCAAACTAAATTGATTTAGCTCTCCATAAGGTAGCAATAAGTACTCTTTTTTTGTAATATATTTTTATTGTAAAGTTACTGTAGCAAGGGGTTACAGCTAAATGAGTAAGGTAATGAGTCCATTTCCTATCGAGCATTGTTACCCCATCCCTTGTTTTTCCCCCACTATCCCTTCCCTATCCACCTCCCCAACTCCTCCCTCCTCTGCCCCCCAAAGTTGTAAAGTGTGTTTTCAACATGGTATCTTGTACATCTCATTGTTACAATGGGTCAACCTGTATCTTTATTTCAACTTTTTGTTATTTCCCTTCACCTCCCCAAGTTAGAAAAGTGTATATACAAGATTCAGGGCACCAGAATCAAATACAGTGAAAACAGAGCTTATCCCATGGGAGAAGAACATACAAAAGAAACAAAAAAAATCACATAGTACATTATAAGTACACTAAAAATAACAGGGACAAATAAAACCTCTTCTGTCCCTATCTTGGGGTTCATTTCGCTTAGCATCATCTTATATAGTCATATGTACATAGCTTTCACATAGAGTTCCCTATGACCCAGCAATCCCACTTCACAAACAAGGCCAGACTAAAGCTACCAGCTACAACTATGTTTATCACAGCATTATTCATGATAGCTAAGACATGGAACCAATCCAGATGGCCCTCAGTAGATGAGTGAATCAAGAAAATGTGATTACATATATATATATATATATACATACATATATATATATAAAACAGAATTCTATGCCTCCATCAGAAAGAATAACATTGCCGTATTTGTTAGGAAATGGAAAGACTTGGAAAAAAATATATTAAGACAAGTAAGCCAGGCCCAAAGAGATATAGGTCCCATGGTTTCCCATATCTGCAATAACTAGTATATGTCTAGGACAATAAGTGCTCTTACATAATGGGTTTTTGTTTTTACTTTTTAATACTTGTCATATATCTTAGGCTGTCCTCAAACTCACAATCCTTCTGGTGTTATAGTCATATACCACCACTCCCAGTTGATAATGTGAATAACTGAGAATAACAGTCCAAAGGCACTGAGATCAGTCTGATAATTTAATTATCTTAACAGCAGAAAATGTTAAGCTATTCTTATAAAAATATTATCAATAATAAAAAAAATTCAAGCAAGAAATGAGCAAATCATAAAGTGAATACAGTGAATAAAGGAAAGAAGGAGGAAGGGAAGATACAGTATTACTTATATAGAAAAGCAAGTCAAGGTTTCAATGTTCCTTTAAAGTCAGTTTAGAACTTTTTGATAAATTGGGCATATTTCCTGCAACTACTTAGGTAAATATATTGCTATTGTAAATGAAAACAATAATTGAGCTTCCTAACACAACGTAAGATGACTTCTCTAGTATGTATGGTTCTAAAAGTTTAGGACATTGCTGGATATTATTCGCTGATATGCTACAAATGTTCGTGAATGAACTAGGAAATTGCCAATGCAAATACACTAAGGCCTTGACTAATTTGCCAAAAGTTAAGACATGCTAATAAAACTTGTAATATCTAAGAGAACATGGTTCAAAAGAATTCACTTAGTGCTTTGTTTATGTCTTCACCAAATATGGTGAATGTTCCTGGGAATAGTCTAGAAAATGAGAGAAACTCTGAAACAGAAATAGTTTTATGCCCTTCATGTATTTCAAATGATGAAAATAATTTCCTCTCTAATTTTCACATTCATAGACACCTCATTGAGGACAGTTAAGCCCAGCCTGCAGAGTAACATCTGTTGTTCATATATCTACTTATTAACAAGTTACTGTTTACTAAATTTATTCAACTACCCTTCCCATGCCCGATGAGACAAAAACTCTTTATCCTAGGGGTGATCCACTTCAGCATTTTTTAAAAAACAATGCACCATTTTACTTCAGAGAAATTACAGGTTTGGTTTAATGACAAAAGAAGTACTTTATGACACTATTTGAACAGTACCACCTGTTGAAACTTGTAATGTTATTGCTCCACACTCTTCAGGCTCTTCTGAATTTAAGATTTAAACTCTCTCCTAATCACATGAGAAGTGGTGTGAGATCTGCCAAGAATTTCACGACAAGATAGTCTGCCCTGAAATGCAGACATTTCTGGGTTCTGCTTCAAGGGAGAAACAGCTCACCACTCAATCACTTTGTGTCAACAAGATGGAATGTGCCTGATTTCCCTTTGCAGCACACACTGGAACCAAAACCACAAAAGGATGACTGCTGGACGTGGGTAATTACTTGGGAGGAATGGCCACATCCTTGCAGTGTGCATGGATGGGAAACAGCTGTCCAATGTAGAGCTGCTGGAAGAAGTTTGAGGTGTGTTCAGTGGCTACTTTTATTTGCTTTTGGTTGGATAGCTAGAGGAAGGGTTGAAATCCCATTTTTCCCCTAACAAAAACCATGTATATGCAAGAGATTTTCTAGTTAGGATAACTCCAAAGAAAAAGAGCACCAACTGGGATCCCTGTTTGGCCCTGGAAAAGTGGTATTCACCATAAATGTACAGCTATCCTGGTGATTACTTCCTTGGAATTTTGACTATTCTGTCACAGGATGGGATGCTGTCTGTGGTTTGTCCTCTTGTTCAATCTGTCTAGCCTGCTTTACCAGCTGGCTCAGCAAACATAGACACCACTAATTTTAAGGGAAATGACTATAAGGTGTTTCTTTAGCACACAGTGGACAATTTCATGGGAAACAGAGAAGAGATAAGGAAAAATGATAGATCCAATCACAATGGTTGGAAAAAAAGGGGACACAACAAGCTATCTTAAATAAATGAGTAAATAGATAGAAAAACTGATTCCACTAACTCTTCTTTCAGGTCTCTTATGGAATAGAAATAAGAGAGATGAAACTCCAAACATAATATTGATCTATTTCTCGCCTGTCTATTTTTGATCTTCTTTCATGATTCACCTTGTCAAATTCCAAGGACTCCTTTTCTTTTTAATTCAGACAAGAGCAAGATTTAATCACGTTCCCATATTTTTGAGCATTTTTTAAATGATAGCTGAGTTGTGAGGCATTCCCGAGATTTTCAGCATCATTGTACTGAAAGCACATAACATGTTTTCTACCTGTCGATGTAAATTATTGCCGGCATGTAGAACTCCAGGAACAATTTGGCTTCCCGCCCACACAAACGACTTCTCATCGTTCCCATTTCAATTTAATGCCAGTGTGTGCTGTAAGATGTATGTTCAACCCTACAAATGAGTTGCATGTGCATTTCAATTTCAGAAAACCTGGACTGAATTTTAAAGGAAGACATTTGGGATCTATTGTATTAAAGGTGGTTGTTAGCAAGGCACATTCTAAATACACTGTATCAAAATAATGCTGAAACTTTGGTACTACAGTGAATTTTTAGAAAAGAAAGGGGAGAAAAGATAAAAGATGCCTTTAAGTTTTGAACTTGTTTTTCCAAAGAACTAAGGGATGTGTTGTGAATTATTTTTGTTGTTACCATACTTCCCCCTTGTAATTTGTCATCCAAGCTGGAAGAAAGATGATGTGTTGAATAGCTAGCTAAGGATTCAGAATGTATTTGTAATACAGACAGAATCTACACCAAGCACAAACCAGAACAATACTTCTAAACTTTTGTGAGATTCTGTTACTGGATAGAGATGTATATGAAATATATTACAATATATTCCAAATTCAACCAATTAGATACTTCCAAAGAATTTTTTAATATGGCAAGAAGTGTTTACTTCTGCACATGCTTTTCAATTAAAAAAAGTCAAGGAACATTGAACAGCAAACAAAAGAAATATCAAAATTACACAATTTCCTATAAAAAGGGCATTCAAATGTAGGATAAATTGGGAAACGTAGAGTTCTGAAGTGAAGCAAGGAACATTTCCCATTGTTTTACATTATATAACAAAAATAGTAAGAATACCGTAATCAAGTGATTAAAGTAGAGCAATGTGAGAATTCACATACTTTCTTTCACTACTTCCCCATGCCTTTTCTGTAAAAGCATCATCCACTTCGGCCACATTAGCACTCAGGAAAGCAATATAACATATGTCTACTCAGGCCACACATATTTTAGTGTCCTTTCTCACTAAGTTGTACAACAGAACCAACAAAATTAAAATGACTTTAAGTTGATTTTTAATGTATAAAATTGAAATTGGGGAAAAAAGGTTGATATCACATAATTCATCCTTATCCGTAATTATATTTCTTTACTATAGAACACTAAAGTTTGGTTAGTTGCCCAGAACTCAACAAACCATCATTGAATCCTGGTTATAAGTTGTCTACTCTCTATGATTCTATTTGATTAGTCAAAAGAATCAGTTGTTCTGATTTATACTAAAGCTTTATGGGTAAAGAAAAGGACATAGAGAAAATCATAACTTCTGGCTCTTGTTTATAATCTATAATGGTTTTGTTCTTCTAACTCAGAACTTAGGTCATTTGTTTTTACTTTTTATATACTGGCATTAGCTTATATTATTTGTCTTGTGGCCCAAGTTGCATGGCAAGTTTTTTTTTTAAGATAAGGACTTGTTTTTTTATCATTACATGTCTCATATACATGTCCAGGCATACATTTGGCTTTCACTATCAGTGTTCATACAGAGTTTTTGAGTTAAATCCTTTGTTATTGGGATCAGTAATCACTCCCTGGCTATCAATTATGTTCATATAACTATAGAACTGAAAATTACATCCCATACAATCAGCCTTCTTCTTTCACAGACAAGAAAATCAAGACTTAGAGACATTAAATATTTAGCCCAAAGTCGAATGGAATATTTCAAACATCAGTAAAGAATTCATCTTATATTTGAGTAAACTCTGGCCCAGGCACCTGGTGGTTTTTGGCAGCCTGTCTTTACAAGGATCCTAACTGATGAATGAACATTTAGGGTTTGTTTACTCATCAGTTAACATAAGGTAAATTAATTTCTAAGCATAAATTGTAGAAACCAAACACTTTGGTGGATATAGAGAAGCAAGATCAGTAGCTGGAGTGGAGAGGCCAACTTTTCTAACCAAGTGTCTCTGTAAGGGTTTAGCAACTACCTAAGGATAATTTAATTACTTTATTCACCCATGCATGTTCACATATGTGAACACAGCAATACATCTGGCAGCGCCCTTCTAAAGAGTTTTAAAAGAGTCATCAAATTGCTAAAACATAACTGTCAGGATTTTTCAGGTTAGAGTTTCACAGAAATGGCAATGGATATGTTGCAAAAACTCTCACTTTTTCTTGGTATTTTACAGATTTGTGGAATCAATTGATGTGTAAGTTAGTAAAAAAAAATCTGCATAAGAACTTCTGAACTAAAAAAAAAAAAGAACAAATTTAGAGCAGCAGAAGCAATTTATAATACCCTGAGATTATTGCTTTTTCTAAATGGTTGCAATATAAGAATCTTCTTGATGTATCATTAAATGAATCTAGAAACAGAATTTGAGCCTGGAATTCTTCTCTTGTTAAAGACATTTTAAATTTTATTGTGAAAGTGATGTACAGAGGAGTTGCAGTTGCGTAAGTCAAGTTCATAAGCACATTTCCTGTTGAACACTGTCACCCCCTACCTTGTTCTCTCCAGTTTTCCCCCTCTTTACCTCTTCTCCCCACAAAAGTTGTATAGTTCATTTCTAATATAGTGTCTTCTGAGTTTCACTGCTGAATTGGTTCACCCCTTTGGAATTCTTTCTTAATAAGTTTTCCATGAGAAAGCAAAGCAGTAAGAAAGTAGCTATAGAAAGCAAATTAAGATGAAAAGAATTTTTATGAAATAACATTAATCACTTTTACTTCTGCAATATGTATACATGATTGATAGTCCACATTTTTTATAATTCAGTTATATCATGATGTGCTTTATTGAGGTAAGAACTTCCAATTTTTTTATAGCTTTTCTCTATTTACAACCATAACTTGATACATACCTTCTGACTGTGCACATTGGATATTTTGTCATGATTTTTGTTTCTGTAAAAAGAGAATTAGAATTAGAATTGGTCAGTCTGTGAAAACAAGTGAGGGTAGAATTTTTCTTTCCAAATTAGAAAAATAAGAATATCTTTTCCTCCCACTAATGTTCTTTTTATCAAGTTATACTTTATAATAAAACCATAGCCTTTATACTATATTTATAATTTAATGCTTTGAAATGATCACACCATGTAATCTATAACTCATAAAGTTCTTGTTCACACCAGTTTGTGAACTAAATGCTTTTCTAATAATACATTTATGTTTCCTTTATAGCATTATATCCATGTTATGATATAATATTTATTCTTTATTTGGTATAAATTTGTTCAGCATGTTTTTAAGATTAATTCACTCTTGCAGATATCACACTTATTTTTTATATTGTAAGTACTATTTCTTTGAGTCAACATACCACATTTAATGTGTATTCATTATTATTTTGATGGTTGTTTGAGTTATGTACAGTTTGTGGCAATTATTTTTAAATATCTACCACCAGTATTCTTCTGTGTCTTTTTATAAATATGTATTTATGTCTTTCTGATCATATATTGACAACTTGCTTTGTACCAGTACCATATTGTTTCCCTTATTTCACTTTCTCACCAAAACCTACTAGTACAAGTCACATTTTTTAACCATTCTAGTAGATATGAAATGGTATCTCATGATTTGTGTGTGTGTGTGTGTGTATATGTGTGTGCGCGTGTGTGTGTGTGTGTGTGTGTGTGAACTCAGGGCTTTGGGATCTTGCTAAGCTTTTTCCATCTCAAGACTAGTACTCTACCACTTGAGCCATGCCACTAGGTCTGGCCTTTCACTGGTTAAGGAGATAAGAGTCTCTTGGGCTGAAGTCATTCAGGTTAACTTCAAACTGCAATCCTCAGATCTAACTAGCTGAGTAGGTAGGATAAGAGACAGGAGGGTCAGGGGCCTAATGGTATCTCATGATTTTAATTACATTTGCCTGATGCACTGTTCTGTATACTTAATGGCTATTTGTAAATTATTTTGTTGCTTAATGCTTTCACAAGTAGTCTATTTTGGAGATAATTTAATCTATTATTTTTTTTAATTTTATTTTATTTGTGAAGATACTGTACAGAGGGGTTACAATTACATGGGCAGGATAATGCGTACATTTCTTACCAAGCATTGCAGCCTCCTCCTTTTGTTTACCCTTCACATCCCTTCCCAGCCTCCCCCCTCCCCCCCAATCCCAATCCTTCTCCTTCCCCCCTTCACACCCCACCCCCCGCACCGACGTTGTAAAGCTCGTTTTGGACATGACAACTTAATTTAATTTAATCTATTACTGAGAAGTATGTATATTCTATAGTGATTGGATATTGTATTCTATAAATACTAAGAGAAACTTGGTTGATAGTTTTCCAAAGCTTCTACATCTTTACTGAATTTTGTTCCATCTATTTATGTTATCATTCATGGAGGACATGGTTCTAATGAATCTAGCAGGTTATTTCTTTGTAGATCATGTCCTTGGTGTTGTACCTAAAAAGTAATTGAACTAGCTGATATGAAGTGTCCCACAAAAGGCTCACGTGTGAAAGCTGGGTTCCCAAATGATGGATCCAATCAAGGTAACTGGAACATGAGAGTGATGACCTAACCAACACAATTCTTTGATGGATTCATAACTTGAAAGCACTGTTGGGAGAGTGGAACCTTCAGTAGTGGAGCCTCATTGGAGGAAATAGGTCACTGGAGGTGTGATCTGAGGAAAAATAATATTGTGTCCAGATAGCCTTTGTCACTCTTACTTTTTCTTCCTGTCAGGAGGTGCGCACTTTACTCCATCTTATCTTCCCATCATAGTGTTTTGCCTTCACCACACACCCAGAAACAATGCTATCGACATTGGAGATGTTGGAGCCACAACATTTGTAACTGTGAGCTAAAAATGAAGTTTTCATACAAACACTGTTCAGGTTATGTGTTTATATATTGTCCACATGTGGTTTGATAAAATACAAGAAACTATTTCAATTTATTTGTTTATGTTACGACTTGCTGCTTTCATAGGCTGCTGAGATGTATGTGCATTCTGAATCTGTTATATGGAATATGCTGTACATGCTTGTTCAGTTTATTTTATTTAGAGTATTGATTAATTTTGGAATTTCTTTGATTAGGGGGGGGTTCTGGATGGCCTATCTATTGATGAAGGTAGGGTATTAAAGTCATTATCATTTACTATGTTGGGCTCTACCTGTGCTTTTATGTGCAATAGTGACTATTTGGTTCTTGATATTGGGTGTGCAAGTATTCAATGCATATATGATTGCAATGATTATATCCTCCTGCCCCTTTTATTAATATGAAGTGACCTTCTTTGCATCCTTTAATGTTATCTTTTGTGTGTGTGTGAAAATACCATACAGAGGAGTTACAATTACATGGGCAAGATAACGAGCACATTTCTTATCAAGCATTGTTGCCTCCTCTTTGTTTCCCCTTCCCATACTCCCCCCACCTCCCCCTACCCGATCCTCCCCACCCCCACCAAAGTTGTAAAGATCGTTTTTTGACATACGACTTGTACATCTCATCGTTGCAATGGGTCCACCTGTATCCGTAGTTAAAAGATTTGTTTTTGCCCTTCCCCTCCACAAATTATAACAACATCAAATACAGTGAAAGTAGGGGTTATACTGTGGGGGAGGGACATACAAAGCAACATAGAAATCATCTTACAGAAATGTGCTCATTATCTTGCCCATGTAATTGTAACCCCTCTGTACAGTATGTTCACAATAAAAAAATTAAAAAATTAAAAATCATAAAAATTAAAACACATGTATGTGCATATATGTGAATGTAAAAAAAAAGAAATCATCTTATAAATATGTTAGAAACAATTGCATGAAAGAAACAAAAACATTTGAATACTTATCTTGGGGTTCATTCCCCTAACATCAACTTATCTGACCTTTTCTGCTTGACTCAGACATATACTAGTTATTGCAAATAAGGTAAATCATGGGACCTATGCTTCTTTGGCCAGGCTTACTTCACTTAATATAATTTTTTCCAAGTCTTTAATGTTATCTTGAAGTCTGCTTTGGTAGATGTGAATATAGCTACCTCTTCTTCCTTTGAGGCTCCATTTGTTTACAATGTATTGGTCCATTCTTTTACATTAAACCTGTGTTTCTCTTTGCCAGTGAGGTGTTTCTTGTAGACAAGTGGCTATTGCCTTTTTTTCCCCCCTACCATCCCCTCCCTCCCTCCCTTCCCCGAAGTTCTTTTTTTTTTTTTTATTGTGATTAAGTGATTACATAGTTTCTAAGTCACAAGTTCATTCTAACTTTCCTGGAGCAAATTGTCTATCACAGTCTGTAATATATAACAGTGTTCACATGTTATACACCATACATGTGATCAGCAGCATGGGGATATTTAGTAGTGCCTTTTAATACAATATGCAACTTTATATCATTGGATTAGGGTATTGAAAGTGTGTGGCAATTCCTGCCCTTTTTGTTACAATGTTGTTTGTAGTTCTATTTGCATATCTACTTCTGTAATGAGATTTACTCTTCTCAGTACTTTCCTGGCTCCATTTATCTTCTTCTTATCTGTGTAAGATTCCTTAAAGTATGTTCTGTATGGCTATCTTAATGCTAATTAATTTTTAATGCTCATCAATAAATAAAATTTTGTTTATCACAGAAAGATTTTATTTAGCCTTCAATTATGGAGGATAACTTTGTTTGGGTACACATCTAGATGGGCAATTATTTAATTTCAGGGAATTTTTTTATTATTGGCAATTATTTATTTATTTCATTCCATGCTTTTCTTGTTTTTAAGTTTCTATTGAAAGTTTCTTTGAGAAACTTTTTAGTTTCTGTTCTTCTGCTGAATTTGCCTTTATAAACTTTAGGGCTTTCAATATTCTTTCCTTCTGTATATCTAATGTTTTAAGTACAACACAACGAAGTCCTGCTCATATCTTTTCTGTTTGTTTCTCCAAAAGCCTTCTGTAATTGGATGGTGGTCTAATTCCAAAGATTTGGGGATTTTTCAGAAATTATTTTATTGCATTCATTTTCTATAACTTTAGTTTGCTCCCTTTTTCCTACTTCTATGCTCACTGTCCATCGGCTTGGCGTGTTATTCATAGATCTGGTCTGCTATGTTTGTACTTCCTTTAGTTTTTCCTTTTAATTTCCTGTGTTTCCATCCATCTGCCTTGTCTTCACACCCTTATATTCTGTCTTTAACTTTACTCCAACTATTGGTGAGATTTACAAGGGAGTTTTTTTTATTTGATTCATTGATTTTTCTCATTTCCAAGATTTCAATTTTATTTGTTTTATAATTTCTAGATCATAACTAGTTGCAAAATGGTGAGAAGAATGACAGTATGAAAAACTTAATAATTAATTTTTAGACTCTTTTCCCTCAATTACAGAGGCAATTATTTTGTAATATACTTTTTTTTTAATACATTCAACTTCACAATAACTTTCTTCAGGGCAAAAATCACATTTATTATGTCATTGTACATAGTGCAGATACAGTAGGTGGTAAGTAATTGATGATAGTTGCTGAGTTTCCCCTTTACATTTTAAAATGTATATAAATAATCATCTTTATCTTTATTTCCAGATAGTCTCTCATGAAATAAGCTCTGGTATATGTTTGAAGACATTTCCCCATTATAAGAATTAATAAAAATATTCACTGTTTTTCTTCTACAAATTTTATTGTGCTCTTGATGGTAAAATACTTCCATCTTTCAATAAATATATGGGATTTTAGTTGTTAAACTGGACCTGTTTGGGATATACATGTTCCGATCTCTAAAACCTGTCAGAAATATCACATTTTCTTTCTCGTAACATGCTATCTAGTAAATTTAGGACTGCTGATTTGCACTTTATGTCATAAAATTTTGCATAAATTATTTAAACTTTGATGTAATAAAGACAATATTAAGATTAAAAGGACATACTATTGAGTTAAAACCTTGATTTACCCTGATTTCAGCCTGGTATTTTATTATGTTTCAGGACATATTGAAATGTTGAAAACCTAAATCAAGGTAATGCTGCAAACTCACATGTTCCATGAAACTGTGACTAGACGTAAATTACATTGAGGTTGTATTGCTTATATTTTTGAAATTTTTGTGAGATGCTTATTTGGATAGAAAATACTTCTAAATATATGAAAAATTGGTTAATTTGTGGAATTATTTTACTGGGAAGCTTTTGGTATCCAGTAGTCCAATCTTAGACCTAACTCTGAGTCACCATGCAGTCATGATGGGGTAACCTGTTACCTTACTATGACAACTTGTCCCTAACATGGTAGAAAATACACATTTCTTTTGGCTGAAAATTACTCTGAGAACTCTCCTACTCCAACCTTGGAACAAGCCAAGAAATGCATTTTTTGAAGAAAAAAAAATCTTTACCATTCTTATTTGGGACAGTTCAGCTCTGATATTTCTAAAGGAACAACCTGAGGGCTTTCCTCCACTTTTTAATGGTTGCTTGCCTCATATATTTATCTGTAATTAAATCAGTTCTGTGTAACTAAAGAACAGATACTGATCAAGATTATGGCTTTAGTGTGAAGGCCAGATAGAACCTTTTGAAGCTGTAGACATTTCAGAGCTATACAATCTTTTACCCTCACTTTAAGTTTTCCCAACTTTGGGTACTTGCTTGATTTCTTTGTTTCTTAATTCTTTAATTTCCCAAAGGGGCGGCCAACTTCAAAAGTCTTTGAAAAAAGTTATGCATAGGTTTTAAAATATATCTTGTATAGAGAAGTTTAAATTGACTGAATTTTAATGAAATGGATTGGCTTAATATCAGTGCCATAAAATTTAGTTAACCTCAAAGTCACTAAATCCGAAGCATAAAAAGAGTTAGCATAATTCTACATAAAAATTGTGTTTTACACCTCATTAGATTTCATTGATCTCGATCATAGTTACATATATGCTACAGATTAACTCAAACAGGATTTATACTTTTAGATGATTCCAGTTTTATATTTCTTAGACTCTAGAATATTTTTATAATTATTTGCCTCCTGATAGATTAAAAATCATTGTTCATTAAAGAGATTTAATATCACTATACTTTTGAAGAGATTAAGTTCTCTGTGTGAGAGAGGAAAAAATGTGTGATTAAAGAATAAAAGCTTATCACCCTACTTGAAATGTAATCGTGTGTGCAGAGTAGCGAGGCATAAGAACCTGAGACTAATGAATGTGCTCCTAATGATATTTTCTTGCATCCTATCAAGTTGGAAAATAGGACTTATTTTAACCTCCACATCTAGTTTTAGTGAGTTTGAATTGGATGTGGAAGGACTCTCAGAGTGAACCTCCAAACCATATTTTACTGCTTTTGAACTCAAGGCTTGAGATAGACCCAGTTGGTCTATGTTTACCATAGTCTTATACTCTTAAGGCAGCCAGAGGAATTTCTTTCCATGGACACTACAATGCCAACAACTTGGCCACTTTTTGTTTGGTGTCTTCACAGACCAGGAACCTAGCAAGAGCACACACCCATCCTATTTCTTCAGTGTGTTATCTTTTCTTTAAGAGTGGGTTACATTCCAGCATGAGTATTCATAAATTGACACATTTTATTGTGTCCATCTATCTCAAATCCAGAGTGGTCTCGTCTCACTTTTCACAAAATCTAATAATATAGTATCCTTTGGTTATACTTTTTTAAAAACAGAACAAGGATAGATTGCCAAGTTAGGAATCTATTTATTAAACTGTTTTTGTTTTTTACCTTTCTTTGGAGACTTCATTCTTTGCATTGCTGTCACCTTTTTTCCAGTATAGAAAGCACATACCTCAAAATGTTAGATGCTTCTAAAGAAAATAAATGTTTTCATCCACAGATGTGTGTAACAAAGATTTTGCTATCCACCAATATGTATTTTCTCCTCTTTTTTTTTGGTTTTTGTATTTTTTTTGTGTGTGTTTTCTTGTTTAATACAGGGTCATACTGATATTAGCCATACTGATATTGCTCTATCACTGAGCTGCAGTCTTGTTACATAGCCCAGGCTGTGTTCAGCCTTTAGAGTGCTGCAATTAGAGGTATGTATACCACCAGGCCTGGCTCATTCTCTTTTCCCATAGTAATAGATTTCCTGATTTTTTAAAATCTGGGAACACGGCTACTCAGAACCAATATGACTTTTCTTAGCCCCATTTGCATACAAATGTAGAAGTATTTGGGTTCTTCCTTGAAAGCGGATAGTATGTACTTTTTCCTTTGTGTGTTGGGGGGGAAAGGACGGGGTCCCTGAGTTTCTTTTCCTAGTACTCTACCACTTGAGCCACAGCTCTACTTCCAGATTTTTTTGTGTGATTGGATTAAAGATAACATTAATTAGAGAAACATCATGGATGTTTCTTCCAGGTTGGCTTTGAACTACAATCCTCAGATCTCAGCCTTCTAAGTAACTAGGATTACAGACTTGAACCACCAGCTCCCAGCTACTTTTTCCTTTTTCTTTATCTCTTCCTGACTTTTGTCCTGGAAACCAATGTGATGACTGGAGCTCATGCAGCCAAGATAGAACTTTGGGAATTGTACCTATTTCCCATGTTTTCCCTTATTTGCAATAACTAGTCTATGTCTGAGACAAGCAGAAAAGATCAGGTAAGTTGATGTTGGTGAAATGAACCCCAAGATAAGGACTCAAAGGTTTTTTTCTTTCTTGCGATTGTTTCTAACATATTTATAAGATGATTTCTTTGTTGCTTTTTATGTCCCTCCCCCACGGTATAACCCCTGCTTTTACTGTATTTGATGTTGGTATAATTTGTGGAGGGGAAGGGGCAAAAACAAATCATTTAAATAGGGATATAGGTGGACCTATTGCAACAATGAGATGTACAAGACGTTATGTCGAAAAACGAACTTTACAACTTTGGCTGGTGGGGGGGGGGCTTGGGGCATGGGAGGGGGAGATGGAAAGGGATGGGAAGGGGGGAAACAAAGGAGGAGGCAACAATGCTTGATAAGAAATGTACTCATTACGGTGCCCATGTAATTGCAACCCCTTTGTATGGTATCTTCACAATAAAAAAAAAGAAAAGAAAGCTGATTGGCACTTTTTTGTGTGTATTATTCCTTCAACCTGGAATGTCCTACATCCCCCTTGTCTCTAGTTAGACATCCTCAAGACTCAGCTCAAAGATCAAGTTGAAATAAGGTACTTCTTTCAATTTTTCCACTTATATCCTCCCAGGCTGAGTATCCATAGCACTTGATCTGTATCTATATTAAAATACTTCTTACATGATCTTATGATATGTGGTCTACCTTTTTTCCCCCAACTACACTGTGGTTTCCATGGAATCTGAACATTCTCTTTCCAATGTCCACAAGTTTTCCTGGGATTATCACTGTGATCCCCATTGTCTTGGAGCATGAGCCAGGAGCCACTGACAGAAACATGACATTGAATATCACATTCCTTAAATAATCAATTCCAGGGGAAAATGTATTAGAATATGCCAGAGGACCTAAAAATGTCTTTCAGACATATGTTGACTCTTTTTAGAATAAAACAGCTCTAGCCAAGGGTCTCTAAGTTTGGATATATACAAGTTTTACCTCTTACTTTGCTTTATATTGAGGATCACAAGTATGTGTGCATATTTATGCATTTCCATCATCTCCCAAGTGTTAATTCTCCTGAGCATCTCAAAATTCCTTCCATTTCAGTGGTCATTTTGTTTCTAATATTTTAAGGTATCTAAAATACTAGTTTCTAATATTTTAGAGTACTCTATGACTGAAAAAAATTCTGTGACACAAAATAACCAGATTTTGAGGATGGAAAGATTAAAAGAAAGCAGAAAGCAAATGAGATTTCAGGGATCCAGAAAAATTACAGTAAAACCACTGCAGCAGCAGGAAAATAGCAAGGAGTTTGGAGGCAATGCCCAGGATCTCCCGGCTGAAGGTGGGAGAAACAAAAAGAGCAATACCAGGTAAAATGAAATAGGCCTGCCAAGGGATTGCTAACATTGGCCTGAAGAAAGCACATACAATCCACAAGCCTTATCCTCAGCAAAGGAACCAGTTAAACAGTGATTAAGCCACTAGGAGAGATTACACTGTGGAGCTAAGAAATTCTTTCCCTTACTCCTACATCTCAGGGAATGACAGAGTCACTGTTTTCAGGAAGTTTCTTTGGAAGACCAGAGACAAGTAACAATCATGGATTACCCAATAAGACTCTGCCATAGAAGTTATGTTTAAATCCTTAATGAGAGGTATGTGGAGAGTCTGGTGTATCTGACTAATTTTTTTCTACTTACATCATTCTACCTTCCCACTAACCTCTCTTATAAAGCTTAGCTCCCACAAATATTATAATTCCAACAAGACTATATTCTATTTCGTTCCTACACTATACTTGTTTAGGATGGACTTCCTAGAGTCCACAGACGCTACTTGGATCTCCTATTCATCTTTAAAAAAAAAAAACAGTATAGGTAATGGTCCTCACTAGAGATTGCCACAGAAAGGGTTGTGGTTTACAGTCTGAAATGGCCTATAAAATCCAGCTTCTTCTGAGTCAAGAAGTCTTCCATACATGGTGTTTAAAACATTGAAACTAATTATTTGTCAAACAAGACTTACTCCTCCAATTTGTACACTACCACCCAGCCATCATTTTGCCTATCTTTTTGGTGTTTTTATGATGCTTACTTCTTTTCTCTTCCTTCTTTGCTATTCTATTCTATGGTATTATTTCCTATATTCTTATGGTTTTAATTATCTTCTTCTGAGGGCAATATGTCCTTAAGTATCATTTTGCAATACTGATTTAATAGGCATGAATTCCTTTAGTTTTGTTTATCATGGGATTTTTTTATTCCTCCATCAATTATTAAGGATAGCTTCACCAAGTACAGAAGGCTAAGTGGGGTTTTGTTTCATTTGAATTATGTCTTTGCATGCCTTTGTTGTATTTAGTCTATGTTGAGGAATCTGCCATTATTTTAATGGACTTACCATTGTAAGTAGCTTGTCTCCTCTCTTTTTGCAGCTCTCACTAACAAAGCCAAACACAGATTTAGAGTGTTAGATGGAAAAAAACATTCCAACCAAATGGGTCCTGAAAATAGACGAACACAGTTTTAGGGTATTAGATGGAAAAAAAGCCAAACAAATGGACCCTGAAAGTAGGAACAAGTAGCCACCATTTTATCTAATAAAATAGATGTCAAAGTAAACTCAGTCAGAAGAGACAAAGAAGGTCACATCATATTAATAAAAGGGAATGATCAATGAATCAAGGGAATTATAGTTGTTAAGGTATATAAACTAGATAGAAGTGTACCCAAGTTCATTTAACAAACTCTCCTGGGGACTTAACAAATATACGGCTAGACTCCTAGAGCAATTATAATGACAGACGTCCACACTTACCAATAAAGAAACCTGAGGATGAAATAATACTGTAGGCCAAATGGACTTAACCATGCACAGAGTATTTTTTCCAGTAGGTGCACAATACCCATTCTTCTTAGCAGCCCAGGAAAATATCTCCAAAATAAATCATATGCTAGGACACACAACAAGTCTGGGCAAATACAAAAAAAATTGAAATAACTCCTTGAATTCTATCAAGCCATAGTGGAATTCAACTAGCATTCTATGTAAAAGATACTACAGAAAATATTTCAAACACACACAGCCGAAACAACACATTGTTGAGTAATATGTGGGTGGGATGAAGAAATAGAGAAATCAAAACATTCATAGACTCTAATGAAAATAAAAAACATATCCTACCAGAATCCCTGGGATATGGCAAAGGCAGTGTTGAGAGGAAAATTTATAGTCAAGCATGTCTACATTAAAAACAAAACAAAACAAAAACCATAAAGCACTTAAAAACACAGCCTTATGATGTAGAAAAACAGAACACTTTCTTCTGGACTCTTTGTCCTCCATCTTCCAGGCTCATAAAATGCTCTTATTGGGAAGACATGGAGGCTGTTCATTCCCTAGTGACTCACCAGCATATACTTGTGTGTGAAACACAGGTCTTACTGAGGGCTGAGGGAAGTATGGTAGAATATTCCAGGAAATAACTTCAAAGCTAGTATTAGACATGACTGTTGTAAAATGGCCAGTGTCATTTTCCTGCCAAGGGAATACCTTTGTGGCCAGAATTTCTTAGGTCAGAGTGTCCCATGTTCTTTCATGGTCTGAAATGCTCCAGTTTCCTTTACTAGCTTCCAGCTTAGTTTTCCAATAGGTTTATATTTTGTACAGAAACATTTCACCTTCCTTTTTTTACCCATCTTCCTTAACCTATACAATGTCAATGTGTTTTTAGTGTTTGATTTTTAATCTCTAAAATCTTTCAGGGAACAAAAGTGATCATATTTAGTATTCCTCAGCACAAGGAACAGACATAAACATTAACATTCTAATTTCTATTCTAATATAATTAAATTCTTGGTTAAGACTCCTACTCTACAAATATATAAAAGAAGAACATATTTTTTTCCAACTATATGAAATGAATTCCCCAGGTCATGAATTAACATATGTGTATACTCCTCACATAATGTACTGTGGTTGCTTAAATATTTGATCAGGTTCTTATATCCATGAATCCTAAATTCTTCTAGTAATTCACAATCTGTATACTATTCACATTTAACCAACATAATCTCAGATTGAAGGAAGAATTTTCTCAGCCAGGATCTGGAGCTGAAAATTACCTTGGCTTTTCAGTATAAGTGCATACACCACCAACCAATTCATGAGGGTATGAAAGATCCACCTCTTTGTGCTAGCTTTTCAACAGCCTCGAGAATACTATGAACATTCCCAAAGGCTTAGAATCAAGAGCAGCCTTGAATTCACCACAAAAATGACATTGTGCCCTACTATTTTATGCTAAAATGGTACGCTTGTCGAAGCTCCGAGGTACTACTGGAAAGGCCCAATAAATTTGGCTGCTTCAATTGTAGAACAGAAGAGTATTATCTGACAGCTTGTTCTCATTGTCATTTACTATGCAGTGTAAAACAAGGCAATCAATGAGCAAAACAATGATATTGTGCACCTCAGTATATTAATAACACAGATGATCTGACTGGGGTTTACCAGCAGGTATATATCCAGGCCAGCAGACAGAACTAATGAAGACAAGCCTCAGCTCTTTTCTTTTGAGGAGCCTATATCTAACACAAAAGCTTCAGCTGTTATTTAACAGGTGCAAACCAACATTTATAAGGTCTATTAACTCATCTATCACTTTTACATCTAATCAGCACTATGAAGCTTACAATATGAATCATTTTATTTAATCTATGTAGCATATAATTCACAGTTGAGGAAATGAGTTTTGTTATGGGCAGCTTCTTGGTATTATGAAAAAGTATCTGAAATAATCCACTTTTCAGGAGGAAGATGTTCTTCAAATCATGGTGTCAGAGGTTTCATTCCGGGTCACTGTTAGGTTGTGGTAATGCAGTACATCATGTCAGGGGTACCTGGTGAAGGAGGCTGCACAACAAACATTATTAGAAGAGGGGATGAGATCTGGCCTGAATATCTCCTTCAGAGCCCATCTCCAATGACCTAACTCCTGGACTAGGGCTCACCTACTGAAGCTTTTTACTACCTCCCAATAGTGTTACCTGTTGGGCACCGTACCTTCAATACCTGGGCCTTGAGGAGGCATTCATAATCCAAACTAATACAAATTTGGAGAATTAAGGGAATGTGTCACCAACCCATATAGCTGCTAGGGGATTTTGTATAGGCGAAAGAAACAAATAGGTGATATGAATCCATGTCTAGATTTTCTTTCATGTCGTTCTAGAACCAGGCTTATCCTCCATATGGCACCAAAAATTACGAATTGTATTCTCAACTAATGCCAAAAGTCTCCAGAAATTTCCACAAAAAATCTCCTATGTTCAGTTCCTGGGTCAATCTCCTTTCCTCTTTTCCCCTCCGCTCCCTTCCCTTCCCCTACACTTTCCTTCCCTTCCCTCCTCCTCTCTTCTCATCTATTTATCTCCTCTCTCTTGCTCTCTCTTCATAGTTTAAAAATCATTACATATATTGGAGGATTTTAAATAGATAAAGAGCATTTTAGTTTTAAATAAGGTAAAGATTTGTTGGTTCAGAGATAAGTTCAAATTGTTCTAGGTGAAATCTCATTACCAATATAGGTCCATGCTAAAAAATAAAATAAGTAAAACAGTCATTTCATCAACTTGAAGATTCCAAAGGAAGTAAAACAATAACAGCAAGGGCACAGCCTCTATTGAAGCTTAGGATTTTTGCTTTATGAATAATTGAAAAGAAATTGTCCTCTTTTGCACTTGAATCTAGGAACACTCGATCTTCTATATGTGGATAAAGTGGGAGGAAGAAAAGATCTCAGCTGTCTTCCTAAATCTCATCTTTTAAAATGAAATTATTGCAAAAGCAGTAATTTCACAGATAATGTTCTTTCATCTTTGCATATATTCAGTATGAGGAGTACCTTTCCTTTACTTCATAATTCTAGTTATTTTTAAAATACAGTCCTGGGTGGGGGTAATAGTTGTCTGAAACTCAAATTCACTGTGGTAAGAAATTCATCTCCACTGTTCTCCTCTGAGCACATTTGTTTTGTCTAATTTGTGGAGGGAAGGGGAATAACAAAATGCCAAAAGAAGGACACAGGCTGACCAATTGTAACAAAGATACCCACAGGACAGTATATTGGAAGTGAATTTAACAACTTAGGGCAGGGGTGGGGAGGAGTAAGAGAGGTGGGGGAGGGAAGGGATAGTGGGACAACAACAAGGGTAGGGGTAATTAAGTTTGACAAGAAATGTACTCATTGCCTTACTCATGTAACTGTAACCCCTCTGTTCAGCATCTTTACAATAAAATAATTTTTTTTAAAAGTTAAATGTGGCAGGTTGGGGGTTCCTGTCTATTCTTTTTAACTTTGAGAGAGTAATAGCTCACAGCAATGAGACACTCGTAAGGGGATGTGGGAGAAAGACAGAGACAGAGATAGAAACAGGGATGTAGAGATATTCCACCCTGGAGAATGAGAGGGATAGAAATTAGAGCAGAGCACGGGTGCTTTTTAAACCACAAGTCATAAGAGCAGATTAACATTGAAGGACTTTCCCCTTTCCCAGCTTTGGTCCACTGCAGAAAACTAAGGACAAGGAATTTTCAAGTATTTGTGTGATGAACTGAAAGTCTACCCACAGGTGGAAATGAAGACCTATCTTAAACATTCTCTATACTTAAATAGTGCATTAAACAGTCTATTCAGAAAGATGAGGTCTATCAAATGATGGGCTGTACATGTGCATTTTCCCAGTCTTTGTTTGCCTGTATCACAGAAGAGTTACATGAATATAATATTTGCATTCTTTTTTATTTATTCAATATTTGTTTTTGAGGCAATATTTGAAGACATAAAGTTTGCCATTTCCATTAAATGATAAGAAACTAGTCTGTGGAGGCACACCTACCATACAATAATGTTTCTACATCTCCCCTATCCCTAATAGTTTATGAAGTGCAATATAGCCCCACTAGGACAATAAACACATGCTTAAGATACAGTAAATTAAAAGTGAAGTCCTTGGCCAACTTGGAAATTAGATAGATAGGTAGATGGGTAGGTAGGTAGATAGATAGATAGATAGATAGATAGATAGATAGATAGATAGATAGATAGATAGATAGATAGAATCTAGGAACACTTGCATGGACAAGCATTCTACCTTTGAACCATATCCCTATTCCTGACTTTAATACCTTTTAAATTATTAAAGATCAATACGCACAATATACATATGTATATATATATACATATATATATATATATATATATAAACTACAAATGATTAAGGAATGCAAATCAAAATCACAGTCACTATAGATCCTATGGCTGTTAAAAGGATAACAGAGAAAGATTGAAAACTTCTGAGTCCATATGTCTGATAACTTAAATGAAATGGGCTGATTCCTTGAAAGACATATTTCAAGGAGAATTCATAAGAAAAAATAAATAATCAGAATAGGACTATGATAGGAAGAAAAATAAGTCAACAATAAACTTCCAAAAGCAAAAAGCACAATGTAAGTCCACTAGCAAATTCTTCCAAATCTTAAAGGAAGAAATTATACCAACTCTCTAAATATTTTTATTATATTTTTTATTGTAAAAATACTGTACAGAGGGGTTACAGATACATGAGTAAGGTAATAAGTACATTTCCTATCAAGCATTGTTACTCCTCCTTTGTTTTTCTCCAAGCACCTCTTTCCTCCCCAACTCCCCAACTTTTCCTTGCCCCAGCCAAAGTTGTAAAGATTATTTTTAACATAATGTCTTATACATCTCATTGTTGCAATGGGTCAGACTGTATCCTTGTTTCAGCATTTTGTTATTTCCCTTCCTCTTCCTAAATTAGAAAATATATATACATGATGCAGGGCATCAGAATCAAATACAGTGAAAACAGGGGTTATACCATGGGGGAAGAACATACAAAAGAAACAAAGGAAATCACATAGTACATTATAAGTATATTAAAAACAACAGGGCTGGGAAGGTGGCTACGTGGTAAAGTGCTTGCCTTGCATGCATGATTCCTTAGCACCACATAAGCAAAAAGAAAAAAAAGCCGGAAGTGGCGCTGTGGCTCAAGCGGTAGAGCGCTAGCCTTGAGCTGAGGAGCTGAGGGACAGCACCCAGGCCCAGAGTTCAGGCCCCACGACCGGACCCCCGCCCCCCCCAAAAAAAAAACCAGCAACAAAGATAAAACCTCTTGTGTCTCTATCTTGGGGTTCATTTTGCTTAGCACCATCTTTTATGGTCATGTGGTCAAAAGGAAACCCTATTGCATTGTTGGTGGGAGTGTAAACTTGTTCAACTACTTTGTAAAGCAGTATGGAGGTTCCTCAAAAGACTACACATAGAGCTCCCCTATGATCCAACAATCCCACTTCTGGGCATTTACCCAAATGATCACAAACAAGTGTATACTGAAGCTACCAGCACAACTATGTTTATCACAGCATTATTCACCATAGCTAAGATATTGAACCAACCCAGATGCCCCTCAGTAGATGAATGAATCAAGAAAATGTCCAAATCTCTTTAAGAAGGTAAAAACACAAGGAATATTTTCTAGCCCTTTCTCTGAGTTCAATATTACCCTAATACAAAACCAAATAGACATTACAGGAAAAGGAATTAAAAAATTAATATATCTTATGATATTAATTTTTTATTACAGATGCAAAATTCCTCAACAAAATATTGGCAGAATCCGGAAATATATAAAAAGGATTATACTCTGCAAACACATAAAATTATTTCCCTGCAGGCAAGGAAGATTCAACAGTCAAAATTCAGTGAACCTATCATTCCAGTAAGCTAAAGAATTAAAGTTAAATAATGAATATATCATAGGCGTTAAAAAAAACATTTGATAAAATTCAACACATATTCATGGAGCCATGACTCATTTGGTAGAAAGCTAGCCAATGAGCAAAAGCAGCAGGTACTGAGTTCAAATCCTATCTTGGATCTAAAAAAATAAAACATTAAGCTTGGAATGGAGAGGGAAAATAGTCAACTTGATAAACAACATCCACAAAAATGTATAACCAAAATTATATTTAAGATAGACAAAAACATACCCTTTTATGGCCATATAATTTTTTATTGTGAAAATACTGTTCAGAGGGGTTACAATTACATGGACAAGATAGTGAGTACATTTCTTATCAAGCATTGTAGCCTCCTCCTTTGTTTCCCCTTTCCATCCCTTCCCATCCTTCCCCACTCACCCACCAAATTCTCCTCCCCCCCCACCAAAGTTGTAAAGTTCCTTTTTGGACATAATGACTTGTACATCAAATACAGTGAAAGCAGGGGTTATACCATGGGGGAGGGACATACAAAGCAACAAAGAAATAATCTTATTAATATAAAACATACCCTTTATATTAAGATCAAGATCAAGGCAAGGGTATCATTTCTCAGCATTTCTTTCCAACATCATATTAAAAGTCTTAGCTGATGCAATAAGACAATAAAATAAATAAAATGTAAACAGATTGAGGACAAGAAATAAATGATCTTTGTGATCAGATGAGATTATTGTTTATGTAAAAAAATCTGAACAAAATCAACAAAAAAATCTGAAGTTACTAAGAAATGATAAGCCCTGAGAAGCAAGGTTAGAGAGTTAATGATTAACAAGTATGAGTTTCAGTTAGGAAAATTAACAAGATCTGAGAATGAATGGTGATGATAGTGGTACCACCACCAACGAACTTGATATATATATATATATATATATATATATATATATATATATATATACAACCAGAAAATAAAGTAGTAAAATCATTATCATGGAAAAAACTATTCACTTATTTTATATTACTGTATTATTATTTCATTTAAAGACAAGGTAAGGAACCTCATGTTTTCTGAGCCAAAGGGACCGAAGATTTTCATTGAAATCTGAGTACATCCAAGTTTTTCTGGATGAGTATAAGACTTCCTATTCCTATATTTTATGAGGCCTTCTGTGTTTTTGCTTGAAGACTCACAGTAGGTGAGGGCAACATTAAATATTTGGATATTTTCTAACATTCGATAGTTTAATAACTGTCATATTGGTGTCAGGACACTTTCTCTACTATTTACTCAAGCTATGAATTTGCAGAGACAGTGTGAGAAAAAATAGACATAATGAGAGAAAATGGTTGGAGAATATAGTAAACACACATTTGAGGGAGAAATTCAGAAAAACAAACTATACCAATGAAATACCTTTGCTGGTTGAGTGCTCTCTCTCTCTCACACACACACACACATACTCACTTACTTGCTTATTCTGAGGAGGTTTGAAAAAACTTGATAAATTTAAAGTTTGGAAATACCCACAAAAATACATAGATATGTAATATATGTAAAGAATTCTTAAAATATATGTGATGATGGCCTATTGTTATTATTTACTATCATCAAAGGTACATGTCTGTTTAAAAAAGCTAAAATTTATGAAAATCCTACCCACCTAAACATAAACTATAATGGCACCAATTGCAGGTGAGAAAAATAAACCAAAGATGCAGTATTTGACCACAACAGCATGAAGTTAAACAAAATAAATACCAATGAGGGCTTCATGCATGTTAGGCAGGCATTTTACCTCTAAACCACATTCCCAGCCCAGTAGTTCAATTTTTAAAAATCAAAGTTAGGTTTTTTGTTTGTTTGTTTTTTCAGATTCCAAATCTTTAACTCCCATTTCCTTCATGGGGAGCAGGATATGTTTCTTTTCCTCATTTCTTCCCCCATTGTACCCTGTTACACTAAAATAAATCCTTACTAAACCTTTTTGTAAAAGTTATTTGCAAAGCTGGTACCAGTGGCTCATGTCTGTAATCCTAGCTACCAAGAGGCAGAGATCTGAGGATTAGTTGTTCGAAGATAGCCTGGGCAGGAAAGTCCATGAGACTATGATTCCAATTAGCCACCAAAGAGTCAGAAGTGGAGCCGTGGCTCTAGTGACAGAATGCGAGCCTTGAGCAAAAAAGCCTGGGCCCTGAATTTAAGCCATGGGACTGGCACACACACACACAAAAATTTTGCAGATTTTTCAACTATGTCAGGGATCAACCCCTATATCAGTTCAAATTGTGCAAAGGCCCACCGCTCTTGTAATTTCTATTTAAGGAAATTTATTTTTTTAATTCCAGGCAGAGTTGAGATACATGTAGCACTATCTATTTCAATTGCAGTTTTGTTTGCCATGAGGGCACCCCAAACCTTCCATCTTTTTTCATAGTAAATGAGGGTAGGCTTCTGCCTTCTGTGATCCTGGCCAAAACAGAGACAGAGACCTAGAAAACTTTTCTCCTTTACTTTTTTTTTCTTGACTGACGCAAATCCGTTTGCCATTGGTCTCAGATTTAACTAAAAAATAACTCTGGAACATATCTCCAGGAAACTATCTCTACTCTAAAACAGATTAGATGCCTCTTCTAGGAATTTCTTAACACCTCAAACTTCATAAACTTTCCTATAACAATGACTCAGTCCTGGCACATTTATTACATAGTATCACAAAACTTCTTTTAAAGATGTCAATTCAATGATGCTAGTCTAAGACCTGAGAAGTCATGTCTAATGTATACTTCTTATCACTATGGAAGTAATTGCACTGCAATATAATTTCTTGTTTAATTGTCTCTTTCTGTGAAGAAATGACTCTTCAAGGGAACAGACTGATTTTAGATGTCTTTGCAACCCTTTTACCAGCATCTACCACACATGAACATACTGTTGAATGAACTGAAATGGGCTCTGCCATTCAACCATTGGCTGATGACAAACATGGAATACCATCATCCACACACATCTAACCTCAGAGAGCCAGCAGAGCAGAGACCTTGGGCTGATTCTGTAAGAGATGCATTTGAATCCAATAGAGAGGAAATACTTAGAATTAGTCATGTTTTCCTAGAGCCTTCGAAATTAGACATATCCCCATGATCTTTGCTGTCAGAGTGTCTACTTGATAGCAAAACGAATCTCCCAATTTCTATATTTAACTTAAAAGATTCAATAATTTCTCCTTCAATATGTCATGTATGCTCTCTAAACCCTAGGTTGTTTAATCAGAAAATCATTATTTTAAAGCAAAACAAACCTGAGAAATGATGGCTACATTATGAAACAGTGCATAATAAACAATGTTTAAATGGTAGCCTCTTCTCTGACTTTGTACTTCTGTCTGTCTGTCTCTCTCTCCTTTTCTCCCTTGTAGTGGGGACTGAACTCAGAGTCTCACACACTCTGAGAAAGCATTCCAACACTTCAGCCATTCCTAGCCCCTAGTCCTTTTATTTGTACTTTTTGTATTTGTATTTTTATTGTATTTGTATTTTGTATTATATTTGTAATCTTTTTTTCAAAGGATAGAGTTAACAGTTTTCTTTTTTAATTTTAATTTTTTGTGAACATACTGTACAGAGGGGTTACAATTACATGGGCAAGATAATGAGTACATTTCTTATCAAGCATTGCAGCCTCCTCCTTTGTTTACTGTATTTGTAATCTTTAAGGTAGGATTTTAAATAACTTTCACTGGGCTAGCCTCAAAATTCAGATCTTCCTCCTCCACCATTTAGTTATAGAGGATTACAAGCATATGACATTATACCCTGGGGTTCATATCAACTTTATCAGCATCTTTTTTTCTACCACTCTCAGTGGCACTGATGTGATGGTGTCCTGCAGCTTTTCCCTTGATGTAGCCATATATTTTCCCTCTCTAATGCTCTCTGTTATGTCTAAATGATGTTGAAGAGTCATATTTGAGCCTCAGAATGAATGTGTCATTATAAGGTTTAGAATGGAATAGAAACTCATATAGGGTGGGGCAATTAGATGATGAGATATAAAGTAGTTCAGAAATGATGTAAATCCAAATCACACCTTTTGCCTGTTTGTGGGTCACCAGTGTGCAGTGGTACACTATTTGGGGAAAGTGATGTTCTGTACCAGTCAAATCACAGAATTGTCAACAGACTTGGTTGAAGAGCTAGGCTGAGCATAAAAAGAATTTGTTAAACTCACTGGAACTATATGACATTCAGACTTAGAGAATGTACACCAAGAATTATGACCTAGCCCTGCTGAGCTTGAACCATGCCAGCAGACTCGCTCCTCCTGCCCCAGGGAGAAGCACACTGATTGTACCTTGAATGCTTTTCTGGAGCACTGGAAATGCTTCCCCAGTCTGTCTGATTAATGGCCTCCACCAGTGCTTTTATCAAAACAGATGTGTATAGTGCTCATAATTTCTCAACTATTTTTTTCAAATTGAAGTTTTAATACATACATTGAATTGGCACCTGAGTTAGAAGATATTACAAATGGATTCTGATTTCTATCTCAGGGTATTAGGAGCCATAATGTGGAAAACTGCCAAATATATAAGGGTTGTAGATGAATATGTGCATGGTAGAAGGTACTTCAGTATAGTACAATGGACAATGCACTTAGGAGTTAGAGAGTGGTTCAGACCCTGCCTTTGTCTGTTTTTCTTTTCTTTTTTCTTTTTTCTTCTTTTCTTTTTTTTTTCTCTGAGATTGACTGGGCAGGCATTTCAATTTAATTTCCTAGGGCTTAAACTCTGAGCCTAGTGGCTATCTCTGAGCTTCTTTTGTTCAAGGTGAGAGCTATATCACTTGAGCCACAGCACCACTTCTAGATATTTTGAGTAGTTTATAGGAGATAAGACCTTCCTGCTCAGGCTGGTTTCAAACCGTGATCCTCAGATCTCAGCCTCCTGAGTAACTAGGATTACAGACATGAGCCAGCAGCACCCAGCTTGCCTTTGTCTTTTATGAGCTGTGTAATCTGAAAGAAGTTACATCCTCTGAATCTTGTTTTTTCATGTGGCAAAATGATAATATTATCCATTATCTACAGGTTATTGTGTACCTCACTCTGAGACTACACAAGGATTCTCTGGTCATCTTCAAGTACAATCCCTTACAAAATGTATTTCTTGTTCAGTCTTTTGATGTACCCCAGAAGCAATGAGTATGTCCCAGTGTGAAAACCTCGGTAATCAAGACTTTGGAGAAGATCAAACATGGAATATATGGTGGTCTTGGGAAAACTTTTGCCAGAAAATAAGGAAGCTATAGACACTTGATGAAGTTTCTACTGGCCAGAGTTTGGATTTGAAAATCAGAAGAAAGAAAGAAGGTAGATAATAATCTATGAATCTCCTATATGTATGGCAGAGAGAGAGAAAATAGAAAGAAAAATAAAAATGAGGAAGAGGAAGAGGAGGAGAGAGAAAGATGAGGAAGAAAGAGAAGGAAGAGGAGAAGCAGGAGGATGAAAGGGAGGAGGAGAGGAAGACAGAGAGGGAAATGGAAAAGGAGAAGGAGGAGGCAGGAGAGGAGGAAGAGGAAGTGGAGGAAGAAGAGGAGGAGGTTTTAAACCTTGGTTGGCACTTATAGATTATTAACAGGATCTCTCATTACTCTGAAGTTAGCCTGAAGAACTTAGCATTCATTCACTGTGCTTTAAAAAAAATAACAGTCACCAATCCCCATCTGATGAAAACTCTTCTTTATTGAAATTTCCCTGAAAACATATGACAAAGGATTGAGAGGACTAGAAAAATTATTATTTTTCTCAAGCAGGGGACATAGTGGATGCTGAAGCCATTCGGTTTGCAGTTGTTGAGAAGCAGAATGTGTTCTCATTGCCAAAACATTACTCCACAGGTGGTGTGCCAATAACATGAAAAACACTGTGTCTGCAATGGAGAGCTGAAGGTCAGTACCTCAGTCCTGTCCTCAAACCGTGCATCATTCATTGGGACAGATCCTAATACTACGGCCCTCTGGAATAATGCAATGTGAAGAAAACAGACTGCTATGATGTGTTTTCACCCAAGTAGATTTACCAGAGTCTACTCAAGACTTCGCACCAATCATCCTTTATAGAAGAAATCCAACTTCCTTTATAGAAGAAGAAACACCTGCTTCTCCAAATTTGAGGGTGGCCTTTTGCCCAACAACTTCTCTAATGGCTCCAGTTAACGTCTGCGATGTTGGCTCATCCAAACTTCTGATGAGAAAAGCTGAGAATATCTTCCAAGCTCTTTATATTTTTCAAAGCAGAAAGCTTCACTATGTCAATGCAAGTTTATTCAGCATTGCTCCTAAAGGAAATAAAATCAGTGTTCTAGAAACCTGGTTTTAATAGGCAGGTGATCTCTGAATTGAGTTATCTGCTAAACTGGTTTTGTGGTATGAATTCAGAGTGCCTTGGAAACTAGCTTTCAACAAAAATGTGTTTCTCTCTTGGCTAATTTGACCTCATTCTGTTCAGAGATATCATAATAAAAAGATAAAAGCATTGAGTTTTGAATCCAATCATATACACTATTGGCATCTTACAGCAAAAACATACCAGACCATCTCTTAACTCTCTGAGACTTAGCTTCTTCATTAATTAAATTCATTGGCTGCGGGGATGGCATTTATTTTATGTTTTTCTCTTGAATGTCTAACACAAAACCTGGTATAGGGTAGACTTCACTGGAAATTGAATTGAAATGCCTGCCCAGTCAATCTCAGAGTGCTGTTATGAGGATTAAACAAAATATTGTACATGAAAGCTCTTTGCAAACTTCAAAGAGCCTTACAAAGGCTGCTCTTTTATTTATTTATCAGCCATCAATCTTGAATGCATGTCTGGATGTAAGCATTTCTGTAGAGGTTTTTGTTTATTTGGGGTTTTTTTTTACCTCATGCACATAAGGAGGAAGGCAATCCTAAAGAGTTAATTTTTACTCAAATTGTAGATTGATTTTAGTTATAGTAACAAGACTATACATTCCTCAAGTAGTCCAATTTAAAAAAAAAAGCCTGGCAAGTGTTTTGATACCTGACAGCTCTGCTGTGAAGCAACTCTCTTCTACAATTATTCATACCACAGCCATTTCTTCAAGTACTGCCATAATACAATGGCATCATTGTATGCGTGTGCATAGTACCCTTGTATACAAGTTAAAAAGAGGGAACACAAATAAATATTAGAAATGATTTACTACCCTACATTTGTATCACCAGGATTTGTTGTGAGATTCCCTCTATTTCAATGGTATTAGCTGCTCCTATTTGAGCTAAACACAACTGCTCAGATGTAGTTTTCTATTTCTTTGAGGTGTTTTTAGGTATGCTGCAAATGACTGAGATCTTTTAACGACTGAATATCAGCTCCTGGGTTTTGATTGCTGTTTTGTCTGGATCAGTGTTAGACACAACTGCAGCTCTGACTCCCCCTTCCTGCTCCCACTGCCAGTGACTTCCTGCAGCAAATGAGTTTGCCACAAATCAAGATGCTTGAAACAAACATCTCTATGAGCTTGTTCCATCTCTCCTTGGCAACTTGCCACTTTGCCTCTCCCTTAATACTAAAATCCCTGCATTCACCAAATGGCTTGGTTTCCTAGTAAATTAACCATTTAATGAGAATTTCCCTCTTCACCAGAATTATACATTGCCCTTGTAGACATCTTACTTTTTAAGCAATTTCACACACATGGAGCAAACACAACTATCACTGTTTTTCATTAGGATCATTTTTTTCTTTACATGAATAATTCACCAAGCAATGAAATCAGATATTACATTAAAAAAACCCTCTAGATAAGGTCAAAAGCTATGTACATAGGACTATATAAGATGATGCTAAGCAAAATAAAACCCAAGATAAGGACACAAGAGGTTTTATCTTTGTTGCCGATGTTTTTAATGTACTATGTGATTTTTGTTTCTTTTTGATGTTCTTCCCCCATGGTATAAGCCCTGTTTTCACTGTATTTGATTCCAGTGCCCTATATCTTGTATATATATTTTTTCTAATTTGGGGAGGGGAAGAGAAATAACAAAATGCTGAAACAAGCATACAGGTTGACCCATTGTAGCAATGAGATGTACAAGACACTATGTTAAAAATGAACTTCACACCTTCAGGGGCAGGGAAGAGGGAAGATTTGAGGAGGTGAGGAGGGAAGGGATGGTAGGGGAAAAACAAAGAGGTAATAATGCTTGATAGGAAATGTACTCATTATCTTACTCATGTAACTGTAACCCCTCTGTACAGTATCTTTACAATACAAAATATATAAAGAACATCTAGAGGAGGAGGCTGCAATGCTTGATAAGAAATGTACTCATTATCCTGCCCATGTAATTGTAACCCCTCTGTACAGTATGCTCACAAAAAATAAAAATTAAAATTAAAAAAGAACATCTATAAATTACTGATATATTGGCCCCCCAAATGCCTATGGGGTTTGTACATGTATATATATGTATATACATATGTACAAATATATGTATATATACACAGGCATACATATATATGTTTATATGTATACACAAACACATCACACACATACCTTTTGCCTTAGGAAGCAATCATAGTTCCTTTTATTGCTGACATTTTTTCCAATTTTTATCTTTATGTATTTCCATGTTGAACTATCATTGCTAATACTTTACACAAGTACATAATGATACATAGGAAGTATGCAGTGAATTGCTATGAATTGTTCAAGAAGAATGCGATCAGACGTCTTATAAACACTTTCATTTTAATGACTAACGAAGATCACCAGATGAAAGGTACACTTTATATACATTCAGCCCTGCTGTCATTTAGAGAATCAGGTGGGTATGTAAGTTGTTGAGTAAACATAATCCAGGACACAATGACTAAGTGCATGAGGAAGGAAAAGTGGCCAAGCCTAAGAGTAGCTATGAAGTAAATCAAGATTTTCAAGTTCTTGATTTGTTCCCCCATTGACTCATGGGCTGATTATAAATCTACATTGATATTTCTTTGTAAGTAAAATTGATAGCTTTTTAAATCTAGAAATGGCAGAAATATGTGACATAATTTCATGCTAAAAGATGGCTGGCACTGAATTTGTCAAAAGTGAAGTGAGATCCATGTTACCCTGGCACAGTAGCCAGAGAGGTTTACAATATGGTATGTCAGAAGATAATCACAACTCTGGGTTAGAGTATTCTCTTTTGTTTTCTTTTTTTTTTTTTTTTGCCTGTTGTGGGCCTGAACTCTGGGCCTGGGCACTGTCCCTCAGCTCTTCAGCTCAAGGCTAGCGCTCTACCACTTGAGCCACAACACCACTTTTGGCTTTTTCTGCTTATGTGGTGCTGAGGAATCGAACCCAGAGCCTCATGCATGCGAGGCAAGCACTCTATCACTGAGCCACCTTCCCAGCCCTAGAGTATTCTTTTTTAAATTATCTTTAAGTAGTTGTACATAGGGGTTACTATTCAACATGTCAGTTTATGAGTAAAATGCATCTTGATCAATATTACCCCTTTCAGCATTCTCCCTCATTCCTTCTAACCTTATCCCTCCCCAGTGATGCAAAAATCAGTGTTTCTTTAGACTTTCTATCAAAGCGGACAAAATGAAATTTCCCACTTGTCGTTTTGTTTCAATTTCTCTTGTCACCAGCAAAAGTGACTTCAGTTGAATGGTAACTGTACTTTGCACTCATGGAATAGAGAAAATTGAAGAACATATTTCAAGGATTGAGTTGACACACACTACCAGATAGCACTAACACCATTAGTAATTTATTAAGATTATGCGCAAATTAGATATAAAGTCTGCATTCACCCTCCTAGCTAGTCTTATATCAGGGATGGGACGAAATCTAGCTTTTCAAATTAAAGCCTCAGGGTAATAAATAAATCATTGCACCCAGGAAATGCAAAACTTAAGTTTATTCTACTCATACAACTATTGTTGTATGAGCTTTCTCATCTGTACAATAAGAAGCCTAATGTCTACCCATGTAAGAGAAACACCTACCACTTTTTCACCTCTACCTTGTGCTGGACACTGAAGAAGTTTGCATTTCTGATCTCCACAAGCAACTCTATTCTGTAACCTAATGAGTCTGCCAGTATACAGGTGATAAATCTCAGGCAGCAGGTAACTAGTCTCCCCCAAGGGACAGAACTAGATAATGGAATACCTAAGATTAGAACCAAGGTCTGCCAAAGCCAAACCACCCATCTATCCTATGAGATTAAAATGTGGCACATATTGATAAAATTAGCATACCATGTGTGCATATCATAAACAGGATTTCTGAAACTTCAAGTGCTCTCAACTTTCATGACTTTTGCTACACCTGCTTACTACATATGTTATGTATTTAACATTTTCTGCAAGTCAATTCACATTTTTTTACTAGAAACTTCTTTTCCTTTAAAAAGATACTGTACTGACCTAAAATGCAAACAAAATGTCATTAGAAGCAAGAAAAAATCGTGTAAATAAATAAGACCAAAATAATATAATATAAAATTAACTCAGTTTAATTACATATCCTCTGAGATTGAAAGTTAGATTTGCTCTTTTTTGTAAGTCCTATCAACAACAGTAGAAAAATTTGAAAAACACAGTGTCATAACTAGAATAATGAGCATAACTTTTAATAATATAGTCAGGACTGAAAGTTGAAATGAAGATGTATTACTCAACATGGCTTCAGGGTTATATACTGTTACAAGCTTACTTAAATCATCCTGGGTGTTGGCAAAGGGCCCCATCTTTAAGAATGAAAGCCACACATTAAAAAAAAAAGAAAAACAAAACGCATTAATTGTAAAAATACCTGGCTCTCATATGTTTTCCACTAACATTGAAAGAGGCCAAATGGCATTTACTGGCTGTGGTTTGTTCTCTCTTTGGTTACACTAAAGATTTCTTTTAATAATGTGATAATCCTTAATAGATTTCTATCTGCTTAAACCAGCTCTAGTGGGATCTGGTATTGCAACTAAGGATCTCACAGGCACAAACAAGTACAGTGAAATATCCCATACTTTCAGAGAGTCTGTCTTTTCTTTACTACCTTAGGATGCCCAGAAAAGAACACAAATACTTGAGACCAAAATATCATTTCCTCAATTAGATTTAATATGCAGGTGAACCATGAAATTATTTAATAAATTTTTTTCTTCAGACCACTTATGAATTGCAGACCTTCAACTGTAGAGCAGTGATTTAATATAAAAGGTTGGAGGGAGGAAAATAGGTTGAAAACAATAATAACAACAATAACCAAACATTGTTCCAGGATGTGCTAATTTGAATCTTAATAGTGGAGATATAAATAAGTTTCTATGTGCAAAATAATACCACTAATTAATAATATTAACTCAGTTCTTTCTGTTATGTTCATAAGGAAAAGTACACAACTATTCTATACATAAGACTATGTAAGAGTAGGCAATAATGTGAAAAGAAATGTATATGTATATACGCCATTGTACTTATATTGACATTTATAGTAGTAATATAAATATCATAGTAATAGTTCTAAAATGAGTTTAATCTGATAGACATATGGTATGGTTTTAAAGAGAAACATTTAAAGAAAGGAGAAAAGAATCTTTTCTCTAACACAGAACAGTGAAAACAGCACCATATTTTCTCC
Source organism: Dipodomys ordii (assembly GCF_000151885.1). Classification (NCBI taxonomy): domain Eukaryota; kingdom Metazoa; phylum Chordata; class Mammalia; order Rodentia; family Heteromyidae; genus Dipodomys; species Dipodomys ordii. The sequence goes on from NW_012267221.1 coordinate 12,635,269, forward strand.
GGTTCAATAGACTGTAAAGTAATTAACGCTTAAATTCTCTCTCTGTGTCTGTCTCTCTCTTCATTAAGACATATTTCTTTCTGAATTGTTCTTTTCAATAATCCTTTTGAAATACTTCTGCGAAAAGACAATCAGTATGACTGAAAAGTTATAACCCACTTCCTTCAAGTTTATAACTCAGTTTCTATCATCTAAAAGATCAACATGCAGAGAGATTAAAGCAATAATTCTCATGTGCTTCTTTTTGTCTAAAACGCCTTTTAGTGAGTCAACACCTCCACTAGTTTCTGATTCTTCTATTCCATATATGATTCTTGGGTAGTCTGAAGTATTGATCAAATGTGCTATTCACTACTGGTGGATTCAGAGATCTTGTTTCCTTGGAACTTTTTCATTAGGATATTATTACTTCTCAGCTCTAGCTCTCAGATCTAGCTCTAGCTCTCTTTATACCACACCACACTGTGAATTCTAGGAAGAAGTTGGTCTGGCTTTGTTGGGTTTTTTTTGGGGGGGGGAGTGGGGATGTATTTATGTTCCTTTTCCCCTTGATGTTTTCTTTTAAATTTAATTTTATCTTATTGTATAGGTAATGGACGGAGGAGTTACAGTTACGTGAGTAAGGTAATGAGTACATTTCTTATCGAACATTGTTACCCACTCCCTCATTTTCTCCCACTTTCCCTCCTCCCAACTTGTAAAGTTCATTTTCAACATAGTGTCTTCTGAGTGTCACTGTTGCACTGGTTCAACTTTGTCCTTTGTCTCACCATTTTGTTATTCCCCTTCTGTTCCCCAAATCAGATAAACATATATACAAGACATAGGGTACCAAAATCAAAAACAATGACAACAGGGGATAAACAAAGAAAACAAGTAAAAGAAATAACTTCACACAGTATGTAAAAGAAAAACAGCAACAAAAAATCCACCCCTTTGTTTCCATATCTTGGAGTACATTTCAATAATCATCATTTTATATGGTCATATGTATATAGCTATTAAACTATTGTGATCCTCTGCTATGACTATGTTAGACATATATTATTACAAATGAGGGAAACCATGGAACCTGTTTCTTTGGGTCTGACTTACTTCACTTAAGTCATTATGAGACTTCTTTTCTGTTATAAGACTAAAGACATAGCCAGTATAAACATTGCACATATCTTCTTAATAGCTCAGTATTAGGACAGAAAAGGCTGTTTCCTTGGTGATTCGGTCAAGTAATAAATTTTCTATTTCTATGTATTTTGTTACTTTACGATTCTTAGCATACCTGAAGAGTTCACTTGATATTTCTTTTGGCTAGCTATTCTCTTAAAAATCCAGCCTTTAGCAAAGAACAGGCTAGAGACCTGAAAGAGTTAATATTGCTTCCAAAGGTGAATTTATAACCTAGAAGTAATTTAGGCAGCAAGAGAAAATGTCTCACTTCAAAGATGGGAATGCTGAACCATGCATACAAATGTGACTGCTAACTCGTGTGTGACTCAAACTCAGTAACCATGGATTTTAGGGGTTTAAAAGGACTTCTAGAAGGCATCTGGTTCACCTGTAATTTCCTATACATGAAGTGTTCATGTTGAAAATGTGGCACTGGAACCCAGAAATGCTAAGTAACCTGGTGGTTGAAAGGTTGGACTCAGAGAAAAGAAGCTTAGAATCCAGACACATAGCTCCCTTGTTATAATGCATTGCTTTACTATGCATGCATCTCTTAGGCGGCATAATTCTTTTTAAGAAAGAGGGAGAGGACAATATATCAAATGGATTAAATGGTCAAATAAGATCAGGCCCTAAGGATCAAGAAATTTAGTCTTATAGAATACCTTAGTGAGCTCAGTTGAACACAGTTTCACTAAAAGAAACTGGGAAAGAGAAGCCAGAATTGACTGTTACAATGCTTTAAAGCATCAGCATGGAAGGTAAAAGAAGGGAAGGGAACAGAAGCTAGAGGAAGATGTGAGGTCTGGAGAGGTTTGTTTGAAGGGTTTGTTTGGATTTCAGGGAAAGGAGGAGGAATTAGCTCCTTAAGATTGAAATCTCTGTGGTATTTTTAAATACTACTGGGAAGAGTTTGGTAAAGAGAAAAAATTAAAGATCAAAGATACATGTAAAAGACAGAAATTGAGTTCCTAAGAAAGTAAGTATATGTAGAGTCCAGAGATGATATAAGAGGTTAGAATGTCTCCTGAATTGATAGAAGGGAAGAAAGGAGATGAAACATCTCATAGATACAGCCATAATTCTGATGGGTAGTAAGTTAAGGAAGTCTGTACCTCAAAGATTCTACTTGATGATATAAAAGACAATGTCATACTTAGAGTTGTAGGTATTTTATGAGGTAAGATTTGAGTAGAATAAAATGAGTAAAAGGAATAGTAGACAAGTGTTGCCAGGTGATATAGGAAGCCCAGTGTAAGGTGAAGATCATGAATACATAATGATATTTCCACCTTCAATTGCCAGGGCATACATATGGTGATGTATGTGAGTTCCGTAAATTGCTTTAAAATAAAAAAGAGGTGAGTATGGAGAAATAACAATGCATGGGAAATTATAATACATAAAAATTATTGTATCTCACTCCATAGGACAAAGAACCTGAACCAGAGAGAAAGGAAAGTGAAGACAGGAAGAGGTTGGAAGATTACGACTATATGGTTATTAGTACTTGGGGAGTCCTGATGAGGTGGAATATGACTTGGAAAGAAATGTTTACCAAGCAAACAGGAAGGTTAGGAAGTTGTGACTGAGGGGAGTGTTCACACCAGTCATTTCAGAGGCCATGCAGTAGTGTTGTCAAGTTCCAAAGGGTGGTTTTGGAAGAAGTAACTGGAGAGGAATAGAGGAAATAGGAATTGACGATGAAGAGTGAATCAGAGACGAAGAGGATGAGTAAATTGTCTGAATGAAGAACAATTTGAGGCAAGAAAGACAGAATGGTGGATGTTCCATGAATAAAGAGATAAAAGCTGTTAGAGATGAAGGTTTAGCGGAGTGTGAGGGTCAAATGATCCAACTCCAACTCAGTTGTTTATGAACAGAGGAGTAGATATCTAGTCTGGAGGATGAAGCTTTGGTGAAGGAAAGGCAGTGACAGAGCAAACAGAGTTCTGAGTTTATCCTAATGGATGTGGCTTGTGTACAGATAAGAAATTTTGATCTGATAGGGTAAGAGCAGGAGATAGAGTCATATTATAGAGAAGGTAAATCAAAGAGAGCATAGGGATATAGCAGAATTTGTTGGTCATGAATGTCTACCGCAGTGAAGGGTTTCAGATGAAGAGGCAGAAAGGCTAGGTCAGAGGAAAACACACCAAGATCTAGTGCAGAACAGGTTTCCTGATAGCTCACTACCTGCAGCAGTTCACCAAAACCCTACTCCACTGCTCGGCCCAGAAGAACTCAGCTTCCTTCTCTGTCTATTTGTACCTGTCAATTTATTCTCTCTTCATATCAGATTTGCTCAGAAAGAAAATTTCCTAATTGAGCTTCACTCATTGGCCCAGAGCCCATCTGTGCCTTAGTTCCCCAGAGTAGACAATCATAGAAAATTCCTTGGCATGAATCCCATAAAGGAAACTTGGAAAAACTGAAACTCTTGTATTTTACTGATCAGAGACTGGAAAATAGAGCACCTACTTTGAGAAACAGTTTGATAGTTTCTTATCATGTTAAACATTTAATTTTCATGTACCCAATAATTCTTTTCCTAGCCACCAACAAAAGAGAAGTAAGAATATATACTCTACAAAGACTTGTTCATGAATGCCTATTCATACAGTGATTGTTCATAATAAATCAATAACTGGAGATGATCTACATGTCCATCATTATAAAATAAACAAAATTATATATAATTATATATTATATAACATTATATATAAATCCTTCAATTATATATAATATATAATTATATAGACAGTATATAATTATATATAATTTTGCACATATATAATTGAATACTACTCAGCAATAAAAGGCTCAGCATAGTTGAGCCTCAAAAATTTTATGAGATTAAAAGGAGCCAGATAGAAAAACTACATATTTTATAATTCCATTTATGTGAAATTTCTAGAAATGCAAATCCACAGAAACAAGGTAAACTCTGTTTTCCTGCAACTGGAAGTGAGTGTGGTGATATGCAAATGTGTAGATGAAAACTTGTCATTGTAATGGAAATATCAAAGCTGAATGTGGTGTTGATCTCAGAACTCTAATTACAATCATCCCATTAATCTATATACTAGTAATGGGTGAGTTTTGTGATATGTAAATTATACCTAAGAAGTTGTTTAAATTTTAAAAGAATTATTTAAATAGGTAAATGATTTAAGCAGATAATTCATCAAAGTATTATCGGGATGTCATATAAGCACATGAAAAATATTTAAGATCATTAGTAATGATTATATGATCCTCAGCCATGTACTGGAATGGTTCAAATAAAACAGACAAAACCAAATGCTGGTGTATTAGTTACTATTCTCATTGCTGTGAAAAAGTGCCTGACAAAACAATCTAAGGAAAAGAATGATTTTTGTTTTGGCTCTTGATTTCAGAGGGTTTCATCCGTGCTCACTCGGGCAAAACATGATAGTGTGGTGGAGAAAGCTATTCTTCACTTGATGGTGGACAGGAAACAAGGAAAGTGGAGAGGAGGGACAAAGGACAAGATATCCACAAGGGTTCCCCCAGGGCCCTACTTTTTCCAGAAAGATCCTACATCTCATCAGCTCCCAAACTTCCCAAAATAATGCCACCAGCTGGGAACCAAGTGTTCAAAATATGAGCTGGTGGGGGACTTTTCACATTTAAAATGTAACAGCTTGTAAGGAGGAGTAATAGCTAGAACTTTTATATGCTGCTAGTGAGAATTAATAGTATAATAAGCAGATTAAAGCCTCTCAGTAATTTCTTAAAACACCAAATAGAGCATCCACTATATAACATACTGATCTCATGCCTCTCATTCTGATACACTCTCATATATATGTCGGGGCGGGAGGTCGGTGTGAAAGACAAAGAGAGAAATGAAAGCATGAATCCCAAAACCTGTATATGAATGGTCTTATAACTATAACTGTAATTCAAAGGTCTTTCAACAGGTAAAATGAAAAGCAAATTATAGTGCATTTATACTTTATACAATGAAATAGTTTGAGTGTGCATGTATGTGGGAGAGACAGATAACTTTGTATATACTTGATATAATAGCTGAATCACAAAGTAATTATGCTCAGTAAAAAGATCAACATCCCAAATAAATAATAAATGAGTAAAAAGAAGATAATTCTATGTATATAAAATCTGATCATTGTTTATCTGGAGAGGAGAGTAGGAGTTTAGGATATGGATGAAGAGATCACAAGGAAAACTGGGGAGTGATCAGTCTGTTTATAATTTTTATTTTGGTGATGAATTCATAGATGCATTAACATTTAAAAAGTCATCGAGTTGTACATCATAATCTGTGTATAATCTCTGTATAATCTGTATAGCCCAATAAATGTATGAATTTTAAAACTGCCAATGTAACTTTCTTGTCAACTGACATTCACTATGGTACTACAGAATCTAAAGAACCCTTCCTTAAAGTGTTCCCCAACCATGTGTTAAAATATCTAAAGCCTACCACAGACCTGTCACTCCCTTTGAGATCATTCCTAAAGCAGGATTCATGGCTGCATCTTTCCATCCCAATTTGAAGCATAATTGCAACTCATTTGCATTAAAAGAAGGATTTTTATGAACCAAACCAAAGAAAGATCAGGTTTGGAAATGGTGCCATGTGTACAGTCATGTTTGCATTTGACTCTAACTTGCCTGAGTTTTCTTACCATCTCCCACCCATACCTCCCTCTCTACATTTTTGTTGTTCTATTTTGACTTTCCTCCACTCACAGACCAGAAGGATGGCCCCAATTAAGCTCTAGCTAACTTCTTTAAGCTTCATAGCCAAAGAGAGCTGGCTTTCCACACAGCTCCAGGTCAAAAGCTATACTCCAGCTTCAATCCCAGGCTTGCAGTCAATCTATAAAGGGGGTACACACCCTGTGACTAGGAGAATGGTCCTTGAGAATCTTGCAGTGTGTTTGTGAGGAGCTACATAGGACAAGTTTTCTTCATCCAAATCTCAGCCTGGATCCCAAACTGGCAAGATACATAAGCTGTTGGGGGGAAGGAGCAGTGTCTTAAGTCTGTAATCCAGCTACTTGTGGAACAGAGACTTGGGGGTCACCACTGGAGGCCAACCAAGACATAAAAAGTGAGACTCTACCTTGAAAATAGCCAATGTTAAAAGGGGATGGAAGGATAGCTCAAGTGGTGGAGTACCTGCCTTCCAAGCAGGTAGGCTCTGAGTTCAATCCCCACTATTGGGGGGGAAAAAGAATCATTTTTGTTACCTTGTTATTTTCATTGTCCATGCCATCAAACATGCTTTCCTTTTCCAAAAGTGCCTTATCAAGTAAGCAACTCTACTAATGTGCCCATGAGATCCCCTCTCTGTCCATCTACAAGTCTTCCCTTTTTTTTTTCCTGTAATACTTATACTTCCCAACTTACTACAAAATAGTAGCTCTAATTTTTCTTTATCTTCTTACCCCATTTATCTGACAGTTTTCACAAACTCTTTCAGATGAAGGCAAGGCTGTTTGCACATAGGAAGTGAGTCTTGGCAGAAGCATTCCTGATTTTATGCCTTACAAACAAGCTCCCTAGTCACAGAGCATAAGATCCATTCCTGTGGGTGAAGTTAGTCAACAAGAAGTTACTGGATGTGCCTAGGCTTCATTGCTCAATAACAATGAAAATGATGCAACCTCATATTATATTCCCAAATGTTGTATTAGGAAAAGGGCACTAGTTAGGATCAAGCTACAAAGCTTATTTCATTTTATATATTTCAAAATTTATACATTGCAGGCTTTGTTTGATTTGGACATAAGTTGAGCTGAAATTTACTGTTTATTTAATTTACTTACCATATTCTCATCAGAAGCACAGAAAAAATAATCTGTAATCTTTTTTCACTTTTTAATTTTTATTTACTTACTTTTATTTATTTATTTACTTACCATATTCTCATCAGAAGCACAGAAAAAAATCACCTGTAATCTTTTTTCACTTTTTAATTTTTAAACTTGCTTATCTCTAAAAGCAGTTGTGAAAATAAACATCATTTTTTATTGTGAAAATACTGTACAGAGGGGTTACAATTACATGGGCAAGATAGTGAGTACATTTCTTATCAAGCATTGTAGCCTCCTCCTTTGTTTACCCTTCCCATCCCTTCCCAGCCTCCCCTCCGCCCCCTCACCCAATCCTCCCCCACCCCCAAAGTTGTAAAGTTCGTTTTTGACATGACAACTTGTACTTCTCATTGTTGCAATGGGTCCACCTGTATCCTTATTTAAACGACTTGGTTTCCCCCTTCCCTTCCACAAATTATACCGACATCAAATACAGTGAAAACACGGGTTATACTGTGGGGGAGGGACATGCAAAGCAACAAAGAAATAATCTTATAAATGCATTAGAAACAAATGCATGAAAGAAAAAAAACATTTAAATACATATCTTAGGGTTCATTTTCCTAATATCACCTTATCTGGACCTTTTCTGCTTGACTTGTACATATACTAGATATTGCAAATAAGGGAAACCATGGGACCTATGTTTCTTTGGGCTTGGCTTACTTCACTTAATATAATTTTTTCCAAGTCCTTGTCTAAGTCACCACTTTCAAGATGACATTCTTCATAAATGATTTTTCAGTATTTCTGAATTCATTCCAAAGAGTCAGGCTAATATTTAAGAGTGTTTTTCCCCCGAAGTCTTAGACATTACCACACACACAATTTTGACCTCCTCATAAGCATTCCTTCTGTGGGCCAATTGGGAATTGTATTAGAAGATTTCAAGTTACTTGTTCTGGATTATGTCTACCAACATTTCTCGAAAACATCACACTTGAGCACATACATTCTGATATGGCCCTATCATTTCTAAGCCATAGAACATTAAAAAGTGTGTTGCACAATTTGGCTTTTAAATATTTACAGCTATTTAAACCACTGTGCCCCAAAGGAGCAAACAACTGTAATCCACATAGGTGATAGCAAGATCTCCAAGGCAGTAATACATCTTTTCCAATTTCACAAAGACCAGAGGCAGTAAAAGCTTAAACTTTTTTTTCTTTTACTCATTTATGCTCTTGTTATTATTGTTACCAGAAGAAATCACAATTTTAAAACCTTTAGAAATTTTTATTTTTATCAGTCGTGTAACAGACATTTCTTAAAGACTGAAGAAGGAATGTATCCTCTCTGATCTCCACACTTCTCAGCTTCTCAGCTCAACTCACCGGAGACAACTATATTTTATTCTCTTATATATTTTGTCAGTGGCTCCTTTCTTATTTCCAAATAATATGTAGATGCTGCTAACCCTCAGCTTGTCAGTTTTAGATATCGATTTCCTTTTAGGAAAAACAAGAATTTTGCTCTTTTAACCCAGTATTTTCAATAGATTTAGAGAGCTATTTTCAGATGCATTTGATGACTATGTAAATAGTATTTTTAAAAGTTTTTCCAAAAGTTATCATAGTGCCTTTAATCTGTTTATCTTGTTTTTGTTTTTGTAAGTGACCTCTTTTATCAGATGGTCCTTTTCCTGGTGACCTCCACTTGGTACCCTCTGTCCTCTGGCTGAGACATTTCTTTCCTGTGCTCAGGGCTTTGATGTACTACTTTCTGGATCCCTCTTGCTTGGTTTTCCTGTTCTTTTAAGTGGAACCTACTTAGCTTCTCAAGAAAGAGATACAGGAAATAAATTTTCTGAGTCCCAACCTGTCAGGAAACGTCCTTTCCTGTTCTCACATTTGATTAATAGTAGTCTGGCTGGATATTACATTCCAAGTTGATGATCACGATCTCTCTGATTTTCTTAAGTCATTGCTCCATTCTTGGTTCACAGCCAGTGGTGATGTTGAGAATTCCAGTCTGAATTTATTACACAAATATGTATCAATATCAATTCCTTGCAAAAGACCAAGTACTTCTGGAAACACAGCAAAAAAAAAAAAAAACTCCACTTCAAGCTTAGAGTTGTCAGTAGGAAAAATAACCAAAAAAGTAATAGGTAAATGAGAACCTTATGTATTATGAAGTCTATGGGGAAATGCAATAGTGTAAAGAGGCAAGAGATATAGGATCAGAGGTGCCACTGACCTGAAACTTGTACAATACCGGAGAGCTCTAGGGCACAATCCAGAACCAAGGAACTACAAGGCATGTGGGTCATAGTGGAATCAGCCTGTCAAATTTGAAGTGGCTACAGGAAGTGGGGCCTTGTGAAGAAGTGGTGGGAGATCAGCTCACAGAGTCGGCCCTGTCCTACTTTCATTCATGAATCTTCCTGCACAATATGAATTCCTATGTTTTTTACTTGTTGCAGTGGGGAAACCATAGGAAGATAGTTTTCATTTAATGTTAAAATAAGGTAATGAAGTATACTGATTTAAGTTTACAGAAGATCGTTGTGCTGAATAGAGAACTGACTCTCACAGTTTAAGCAGAGTTATGAAACTCTTGCTGAGGTATCTAGGAGAGGTGACAGACAATAGCTTGGAAAATGGCAATACCAGTGGGAGTTTGGGACATATTTATGAAACGAATCCAACAAGTACTTCTAAAATTAGCATGTGAAATATGAGATATTTTATCTTTTTACAAGTGTATCCAGACTGAATAGAAGAAGAAATTAATATGCTCATTTGATGTCTGTGTCATATGTGATCCTGGTCATTTGTTGCAATTTTCTGTGATTTTTTTTAAAAGATAGTCAAGGCTCTGTACTTGTGATTAAGACGTGTAGACTGACAGCTGCACTGTGGAGATACTCAGCAGAGTCAGATAGAACAGGTCACCTGAGTTCTATCTGCAGATGTTCCACTGGGCCTCCATATTCAGCCTTATGTCTCTTTTGAGTCTCAAGCCTCTCCCTTTCCAGATGTCTTGAGCATAGATTTTATGGAGCCTGCGTGTTTACGATGTGGAATCAACTTAAAAAAGAAATGAAGTAAAATCGTAAGTCTAAATTTGGTATAAAAGTGACTATAAGAAAAACACTTATAATAAACAGCACATTTGAAGTTGTCATGTCCAAAACGAGCTTTACAACGTCGGTGCGGCGGGGGGGG
>NW_012267221.1:12645588-12667214 GCF_000151885.1 Dipodomys ordii
AGGAGGAGGCTGCAATGCTTGGTAAGAAATGTACGCATTATCCTGCCCATGTAATTGTAACCCCTCTGTACAGTATGTTCACAAATAAAATTAAATTAAATTTAAAAAAAAGAAAATTCCAAAAATGTAATAAAAATCCAGGAAAATGACATTTTAAAAATCACTTTGTAGTTAAACATCAATTCACCTATTTTATTCTTTATTTTCCCTTTGTTACTACTGTGTATAACAGTCTTTTTTCCTCTTTTGTTGCTTCTTCATATAACAGTCTTTTAATATCAGATACTATACAGATACCCCTCCAAATATCAGCTTTTCCTCTAGTTTGATTGAACCTTTAACCTGTCAGTAGGTTAGATATTTCTTTCAGCTTTACAACTCATTGGTAATGTTATGTAAATTATCATTTCTGTCAAACTTTCAGAGCCCTCTATTATATGCCTTCCATAATAAACCCAGTATTTCAGGGCATTTCAAGGTGTCATGTGTAAAGTCATAAATAATATTCAAATTGATGATATTTGCTAACCAGCTTGTCATTGATGTATTCATCAAGGTGGCTTCATGTTAGCTTTGTAATGTCAACACTTCATCATGATCAGTAAGAAATCGAAGTTGCTTTGTTTATGTCCATGTGAATCTCGCCTCTTAATTAATTGGGTTTCAAATTATCCCAAATCCTACTCACTATTTTCAGTTTTAAAATGTTTCAGAAATTAATGCCCTGGGATACCCTGAAAACTGGCTCTCAAGCTGCTTTTTTTTATCTTAGGATAATTTATTTTCAGTTGTCATTGTTACCACTTTTGTTTCAAGTTCTTTTAAACTTTTATCTAAATTTTCTTCATTTCATAATACACATACTATATCCTTTACCTTATTCTTCTCTCCATATAAAGTAGGATTCTTTCACACACACACACACACACACACACACCACAGACTCTCCCTTGAAGATGTGTTTATGTTCCCAATAGCAGGAATTCTGATTTACTCTATTTTTGTGTACTTTCTATAAAAAATATCTATGACACATTTATAATTGTATATACCACATTACAAAATATGTTTCTGACAAAAGAGAATTTCCCTTTTGATCAAAGATTGATGGAAAAAAATCATTTGCTTATTATTTATACACCTAATGATTGGAAGAATTTCCCCAGGCTAGCTTGTTTATTCTTCATAGCCCACACATTCCCCAAAGTGAGTACCATGGGATACTCATTTCACATCATTATGGAGCTTTTATCCTTGCACTCTGGGGCCACAATGTAGTTAGTACTATGGATAGTCTCTTCTGCCTGGGAATAACTAGCAATGCTAGGGGAAAAAGTTACCTTTATTGAAATCATCTCAATCGTGGCTGTGTGTTCAAATAATGACTCTAAATTTCTAACACTATTTTTCTTCTTTATTTTGTTCTCTGAAGAACTTGTGCTAAATGCTATTATGAGTCAGACATGCAAAACAGAAACTTGTGTTTGAAAATCAAACAAGTATACTAGTTATTGCAAATAAGGGAAACCACGGGGCCTATGTTTCTTTGGGTCTGGCTTACTTCACTTAATATAATTTTTTCCAAGCCTTTCCATTTCCTAACAAATGGGGCAATGTCATTCTTTCTGATGGAGGCATAGAATTCCATTGTGCATATATACCACATTTTCTTGATCCATCTACTGAGGGGCATCTGGGTTGGTTCCAGATCTTAGCTATGGTAAATAATGCTGCAATAAACATAGTTGTGCTGGTAGCTTTAGTATGGACTTGTTTGTGATAGTTCGGGTAAATGCCCAAAAGTGGGATTGCTGGATTATAGGGGAGCTCTTTGTAAAATCTATGTACATATGAACATATAAGATGATGCTAAGCAAAATTAACTCCAAGATAGGGACACAAGAGGTTTTATCTTCATTGCTGTTGTTTTTAATATACTTACAATATACTATGTGATTTTTTTGTTTCTTTTGTATGATTTTCCCCCATGGGATAAGCCCTGTTTTCACTGTATTTGATTCTGGTGCCCTGCATCTTATATATACATTTTTCTAATTTGGGGAGGGGAAGGGAAATAACAAAATGCTCAAACAGGCCATACAGGATGACCCACTATAACAATGAGATGTACAAGACCTTATGTTGAAAACGAAGTTTACAACTTTGGCAGGGGGGAGGGAGGATTTGGGGAGGTGGGATAGAAGGGATGGTAGGGGAAAAGCAAAGAGGAGGTAACAATGCTTGATAGAAAATGTACTCACTACCTTCTCATGTAACTTTAACCCCTCTGTACAGTATCTTTACAATAAAACTATATATTAAAAATCAAATAAGTCTCACGGGATGCGGGTCAGTTAATAACTTTCTTTTTTTATGGTGCTGGGGCTTGAACTCAGAACTTCACACTCTTGCTTAACTTGATTACCTTGTTTACTTTGCTTAACTCTTGTTTAATTCATGGCTGACATTCTACCACTTGAGCTTCACCTCCAGTTCCAACTTTTTGCTGGTTAATTGGACATAAGTCACATAGATTTGTTTGTCCAGACTGGTGACAAATCTCAATTTTCAGAGCTCAGTCTCAGCCTCCTGAGTAGCTCAGAATATAGGTGTGAACCTCTGGTGTTTGGCTAGCTCCCAGTTTTTGTTTTTGTTTCTGTTTTTTTAAATTTTATTGTCAACTTGTTACCCCATCCCTCATTTTCTCCCTCTTCCCCTCCCCACCAAGTTGTGCAAATCATTTCCAACATTATTGTCTTGTGTGTATCACTGTTGCATTGGCTCCCCCCTTGTCCTTTGTCTCATCATTTTGTTGCTCCCTTTCCTTCCCTAGTTCAGATAAATGTATATGCAATATCCAAGGAACCAAAATCGAATGCGGTGACAACAGAGGATAATCCATAGAGGGGAAAACACAAAAGAAAAAAGAAATCATGTAGTACATTGAGAACAGCAACAAAGAAAAACCTCTTGTGTCCATGTCTTGGGATTCACTTTGCTTAGCATTATTTTATATGGTCATATGTACATAGTTATTGAGCTATTCTGCTCATCTGCTAAGATTACCCTAGATTTATACTAATTATTACAAATAATAATGACCACAAACAAGGCCACACTAAAGCTACCAACACAACTATGTTTATCACAGCATTATTTACCATAGCTAAGATACAGAATCAGCCCATATGCCCCTCAGTAGGTGAATGGATCAAGAAAATGTGATACAAAGGAATTCTATGCTTCCATAAGAAAGAATGGCAAGGCCCCATTTGTAAGGAAATGGAAGGACTTAGAATAAATCATATTAAGTGAAGTGAAGAAACACAGGTCCCATCACAGCTTTTTTTAAGAGGCCCTTAATCAGTAACCAAATGACCAAATAATTCCACTGCTCACTTTCCATGATGGTTAAACTACCTACTTATATCCACTTTTCTATGAATTCTCTATCATTCACTGGCCTTGACTTTAAAAGAGAACCTGAGAGGAGGTTAGATCTCACAACTGAGCAAATGAACCTGGTGAGAAACCAAAGGCTAAATGTCTGTTCAACATTGGGTTAACTAGATGTTGAGCTTTTGGTAGACAAAACACTGAGATGGGTAAGGTGCTTTGGAACCTCAGGAACTGTCCTAATCTCTCAAAATTTGGATTTATCACTGAAAACCGCGAGAAGAAACAGCATTTATCTACGTTTACTGTATCCTGTTGTTACACTAATTAAATGCTTTGAAGAATTTCTGTCTCTAAATGTGCTACCTAAATTCAAAGGTTCCACCCAATTATTTGCTTGCGTTAGATTTGTTTTTACATTATTAGCAGCCATGAGAACAAATCAAAATAGTTCTCAGAGGCTTAAATACTGTTATGTAAAAATCCACTGTCTGTGCTGGGCACCGATGGCTCACGTCTGTAATCCTAACTACAGAGGAGGCTGAGATCTGAGGATCACAGTTCAAAGCCAGCCCGGGCAGAAAAGTACGTGAGACTCTAATATCCAATTAATCACCAGGAAACCGGAAGTGGTGCTGTGGCTTAAGCGGTAGAGTGCTTGCCTTGAGCTGAAGAGCGCAGGGATAGTGCCCAATTCAATCCCGGAGTTCAAGCCCCATGACTGACTCCCACCCCCAAAAAAATCTACTGTCTGTGTAAAATACAGTGTACACTTTGAGGGCATACTTGGTTTTCCAAGAACTGAAAAACTAATAGTAAAAATTCTGACTCTCTATTCATCCCTCTGGGCCTAAAATTTATTGTGGTATCAGCTTTGGGCACGTTCTTACTTTCTCAGATAAATTACACCATGACCATTTTCTGTAGAATTGAATAAAAGTTTCTTGTACCCCTCTTCTTTATGGTGCTGGGGATTAAACCCAAGGCCACATGTTAGGCAAATACTAACTACGCTGAACTACACCCCCAACTTTCCCATGCCACTTTAATTCAAGTTCATAGCTGTAAAGTTGCCTTCACTGATTCATTTCAACAGATGTTTTTAAAAGCCTATTACATGTCAGAAATTAGATTATCATGTCTACGAGATCATAAAAACAATGGGCTTTCTTTGTGTTGAACCCCATTATATTTCTAGCATTGGGAACAATACCCAGCTCAGGAGAGTGTACAATCTATAATTATTGTTGAATAGAAAGTTGAATAAGAAATAACTGAGAGGGCATAAATAAACACAATAACATATAAGAGGCCATTTGCATTCCTTGTTTGTAGCCTCATCCTCTGCCTTTGATGTCGGCTGGTGCATATACTTTTCTTCCCACTCTATAATCTCTTTCTCTTATTCTGACCCTCCACCTAATGACTGTCTGTGTCTACATTTTGTGTGGCACATACTTTAGGGTAATTTTTCTTCTCGGGCTCTTCAACTAAATCACATCTACAAAACACCTTTCACCATGTAATGTTCTCATGAATTGTTGGGGCTTGAATGTAGACATCTTTGGGAGCCATTATTCTGTCTACTGCACCTAATGAGTTACAGAAGAAAAAAGGCTTTACTTTTATCAATAAAAACAGAAACAGGTTTGAAGAGGTTATTATCGATGCAATCCTAGAAACACAAACAGATAAGAAAAAAAGAAACAGCATGAGCACAAACAAAAAAATCAAAAAATAAAAGCAGGAAAGAGTATATCTTACCTAGTGATCTCCAGAGGTTTGGTAGGATTTGAGTTCAGAATAAGCTGGTTACTGGGAAATCAGAAACTGACCATCAAATGGGTGGAAATGTTTGAAATGATTATTTATTGGAGAGTTTTGTAGAACTTGCTTAGGAGTTTGGACTTATAAGCAAGTTGAATCAATGGAGAATTTTAGACAGTTTAAATTTTCCAATGATGTCTCATAGTTCTTGGGATAAACTTCACTGTCCTTACTTAACACAATGATATGTTGGTTCCGTTTGGGAACTTCTGTAAAAACTCATGAGACCCTTCTCAGGTATTATTTTGGCAGTACTTGGGTTTGAATTCAGGACATTGTACGTGCTCAGCTTGCTCTCTAGGCTACTCACTCTACAACTTGAGCCCTTGTTCCAGGCCTGGTTTTCACTGGTTATTTTCAAGCTGGAGTCTTGCAGACTTTTCTGTTCAAGCTGGCCTCAAACCACAACCCTCAGGATTTCAGCTTTTCAAGCAGCTAAGATTATAGATGTGAACCACTGTTGTTCTGCTAAGAATAATACTTTTAATTATGTAAGGTTACAAAGAAAATGAATATTGAACTAATTAGTTCTATAACCAGCCCATTGAAATCTCAAGGATCTGACTGCTCAAGTTTTTATGTCTCCCATCTTGAGCTCAGAGCTCAAGGACTAATGATTTGAACTCCCACCAAGATGCTAGGACCCTGTTGCCTTAGATCCTTGACACATACAATTCCTTTGGTTTTTAGTGTTTCCCTTCTCATTCATACCTAAATAACTACTAATTGTTCAAATGCCACTTTATTTAGGAAAGCTTAATGACCTCTACATGAGTTTTTCCTCTGCATGAATATTATATTCGGCAATTTTCTTTTATAAAATAAATAATATTTTCAGCATGGTATATAATGTTTATCCTATCAACCTGATAATAATACTTCTCATGACAGAGTAGAGTTTATTATTTATATTTCCAATATCTGTCACATAACAGAGAATTTTTTAAAGTAATGTTTTACTTTAAAGTTGTTTTAGATTTACAGAAATATTGTAAAGATAATATTGAGAATTATCATATATTCACTCCAGTTTCTCCTCTTATTATCATGGTTTTTAGCATGTTTTTTCTTCATAATAAACAGCAATATATATAGATTATTTTAGTTAAAGCTCTTATTTCATCCATATTTCCTTAATTTTTGCCTAATGTAATTTTTTTCCATTCCAGAATCCTATCTGGAATATCATCTTATGTTTGTGTTTCTTTAGGCTTCTACAAACAGGCCATTTTTTAACTTTTCTTTGTTGTTGTTTTCTTTTTCTTTCTTTCTTGACCCTGTTGAGAAATATTGGTCAGATGTTTTGTTAAACTTCAGTTGATTGGTATGCTGCCATTCCTCTTATGGTTAGAATATGACTAGGTTTGGAGCAAGGAGAACCACAAGAGTAATTTCATTCTCAGCATATTAAGTTAAGGATACATTCTGTCTGTATGAGCTATCATTGTTGCTTCTAACCTTGCCCACCTGCCTGAGGTAGTGATTGTCAAGTTTCTCCAGGTTAAGTTGTTCTTTTTCTATACTTTTTGGATAGAAGATAACAACCTACACTTAAGGAGTCCAGAATAGTGCTCTATCTTCTTAAGGGTGAGTATGGGCACAAATTCTTTGCAATTTTTCTGGGAGGTATATTTGTCTGCTATTGCCACTTTTTAAACTTATATTTTTCTTTATAGCAGAGTGAACTCTTAAGCTTTGTGTCATCCTAGATTGCTTTACGTACCATTTTGTACAAATTTTTCCAGTATTGGTCTTTTGGAGCTCAATCGGCAACTATGTCCTTTTGGCACATTCACATCACTGAGTGTGAGTGTGTATATGTGTGTGCACGTGCACATTCACAAATGCAACTTTCTTCTTGCACTTTTATATTTCCTTTCTCTGAGATGATATTCCATCCCAGAATTGGCCACTTTCCAAGGAGCCTTGGTTAGTTTTGTTGGAGAATCAGTTAGAAACCAAGATATGAGCACCAGATGTGCTCACTTCTACTGAGGGGACAGAGTCATGCTTGTAGGCCTTTCAGCTGAAAGAACAAGGAAAAATGTTGTTATCCCACGTATAAATGTAAATATAAGTACATCCATAAATATTTCTATATGTGACCTTCTGCAGCTATATGAAATTTAACATAAATACATACTATAAACACAAGTTGCCAACTTGAAGCCATTACTACATGATCATTCTAGCCTCCTTCCCCTCATTTGTCTGCAAGTTCTCACCACAAAATTGCCGAACCCTCTTCTCTCCACTTGCTCAGATATTCAGTTCCATTACCCATGTATAGTGTTTTCACAATTTTTTTCCACCTAAGGGAAACTTAACTAAGTTAGTGTTCATGTAATGTTTCTTTTTCCTATAGTCTTACAGACTTTACTCATTTCTAAAACCACTTATGTCAGCAGCTTTTTCCTTTGTCCCCTTCAGTGAGGTTGTTTCATATATTCATAATATGACTAAATTTTTGTCATTTATTCCATTCATTCTGAGACCTCCCTGACATACTTTAATATTCACTCACTGTAGATTTCCATTGGTTTTGACGAATGCATAGTGTCATGTGTCTACCATTCAGTACCATACAGAACATTTTCACCCTCCTAAAACATAACCAGTACTTCTTCCATATGATTTTTTTCTTTGCTTTCTCTACATCCCTAACAAGTACTGTTTGACAGCTCTATAATTTTGCCTTTTCAAGAATATTATGGACATGGAATCATATAATGTGCAACTATTTTGAGAGTTTTCTTTTACCTAACAAAAGGCATTTGCAACTCCTGTCTTTGCATAGGGTAAGAGGGTGTTCCTTTTTATTGCTGAATACTATTTTACTATATTAATGCATCACAGTTTTCTATCAGTTTACCTCTTCAGGGATATCTTGCTTGCTTCCAGTTTTTGTTTTATCTCTCTCTCTTCTTTTTGTGCTGATACTAGGGCTTAAACTTGGGGCCTGAGTGCTATTCCTTAGCTTTTTCACTCAAAGCTAGCATTCTACCACTTGAGCCACAGCTCCACTTCCAGCATTTTTCTGGTTAACTGAAGTCTCATAGACTTTAGTGTCCAGACTAGATATGAATTGTGATCCTCAGATCTCAGCCTCTTGAACAGCTAGGATTACAGGCATGAGCCTCTGATGCCTAGTAGCTTCAAAATTTTATGATTGTAAATAAAGCTACTATAAACATTCTTGGGCAAGGTTTTGTGTAGACATATTTTTTAAGCAATTACATAAATACTGCGATCCAGCCTGATTGCTGGATCACATGCTAGCACTACATTCTATTAGATAGATAGATAGATAGATAGATAGATAGATAGATAGATAGATAGATAGATAGATAAAAATCTACTACTGGAAGTGCCCATGTCAATGCATTATTTTTGTTGGTCGTGGGGCTTGATCTTTGGGCCTGGTTGCTGTCCCTCAGCTCTTCAGCTCAAGATGAGCACTCTATCACTTGAGCCACAGCACCATTTCCAGTTTTCTGGCAATTTATTGGAGATTAGAGTCTCACGGACTTTCCTGCCCAGGATGGCTTTGAACCATGATCCTCAGATCTCATCCTCCTAAGTAGCTAGGATTACAGGAGTGAACCATCAGCACCCAGAGTCAAGGCATTTTTAAGTGAATTAAAAATATATTTGTCTGGTGGCACGATGCAGGTTGATGAAGGGATAAAAACTTCAAAGTCAGGTTCACTATTACTCAGGTTCTGGCCAGAGATTCTGAATTTTTGGAATAAGGGTAGATGACCCCCCCAGCTCTCAATTGTTCATTGATTTAAAGCATTAAAGAGTCTAACTTCCAGTTTGATTGAGATCACAATACTGCATGGTGGTCACCAGACAGGTAGGCTTGGTAACCTAGGAAATTGGAGAGAGAACTTTGGGAGCCATGGGGAATTTTGGAACACTTCAATCACGTGAATCTGAGGTGCCTCCATGTGTGGAACCTGCTAGGGAATTATCAGTAGATAATTGTACATATGAGTCCTGAGCTCAGAAACCAAACTATTTATCAAGTTAGAAAAAAGAGAAAAATACTTTCAGTTGTAAATAGGCATATGGTAAATTTTTACTTAGCAAATTGTTCATTTTAGTTTAAGAACCACAGTTGCCATTAGATGTTAACCTTTCCAGGCATTTGTGTGTTAGGTGCCAGGGGTTTCACAATGAAGATATATAACCATATCTGTATCCTTCTATGTCTGCTTGCTATATTATTCTACCTGCCAGCCTAGATAATTCAACCTCCATTCACCCACTATATTCTGAACAGCCCCTTAAATTACTGATCTTGTTGTGTTGCAGAGCCAAGAGAAAGCTTGGAGATCATCTGATGTAGCCGCTTATTCTTGAGGATGAACTTAATTGTGTGTGTAGTTGAACCTAATCAATTCAATTACTGTCGTTTTACTATACTTACATGGCTCTTATTCAATCAACTAGTTCTTCTTAAAGAAAAAGTAACATTTATATTGCAGTCCATAGGAATAAGTTGTTTTGAGCTCTGAGAAGAAGGTAATGTTACATTCCTTTAGTTTTCTAAATCAAATCCAATATAGCTCCAATTCTCTGCTCATCAAAATTGGTAAGAAATTTAATTATTTTTCTGGGTGCACTTTCTTTTCCTTGGGAATAAGAGGTCCTACAAAACAGGAACAGATTTGGCCTCAGGCTGCTATTGCTACTGTGCTTTGCAAGCCATGAAAGGTTGGAAGAGGAGGACAGCTCTTGCAATGGCTCCAGTCTTTGTGGTAAGCTTGATCACTAAAGACTCTTACCAAGGCAGTGCAGCTAGTTCTCAAGGCTCATTGGCTCTTACTGCTTTCACATCTTGGTACCACAGACAATTGCCTCTCAGGAAGCTCTTCATCACCTTCCCCTGGTCTCTACTCAATTCCTGAAAGATATAACTCCACCCAAGCCCATTACTCCTTCTTTGTTTTCCAAGCATAAAACCCTACTCCACCTGCCTTCCTAGACCTTCTTCAAATAAAAATATTATTTTTCTATTGACTAGACAGGAAAATAAGTGAATAAGGAAGACTAGATATAAGATTAACAGGTTAGGGACTGCACATACTATGTGTACTGAATAGTCTACAACAATACCAAATCTTTGAATTCAATGAAGGCAAATGGTGTGCTCTTCTAAGGAAATTTTCTCAAATTTCAAAAAAGTGGTAGTTACCATTTCAAAATGCTGTTCAGACCACATCCAAAATGCTTATAACCAATGGGCTACCATTTTAGAACCTTTCAGCTAACTTTTATGAATATACATGTGTTAGGTAATTATTAAGCTGAACATGGTGGTACATGACTCAACCCCATACTCAGGAGGCTGAGACTTGAGAATCACAAGTTCTAGGTCAGTTTAGACTACAAAGCAAGACCCTGTCTCAAACAATCAAATACACAAACAAAAAGTTGAGTTATCTATGGTAAATTCTAAGTTCTAGTCCTAGAATTGACAATAACACAAGTAATAATTCACAATTGCAGTTAAGGGGGAAATCATTGCACCTCAGGAACACAAGCTGAGTAGTGAGTCATGAGATATAGAGAAAAAATCCTGTTCTAATGAGTTTACAATGGAAACATTTATTTGAAAGTTAAAATTTCAATCTTGATACATAACACTTTCAGAGCTTCACATACATGAGATTTGCATATGTGAATGATAAGTACATAACATAGACAAAACCCTTTGGAGGAAAATATTATTCTCTGGTCTCTCTTCTATTGACTTTCCAGTGCTATTATTGATAGGTTAGTAGAGAGAATGAAGTATATATACCAAGTATGAAGTATATATATTAAGGCAATTTTACAATGTAGTTATGTTTGACACCATATATTTTTTTCTAATGATGTGTGAGAGAATTTGGCCACAAGTATGGAAGCCTTGTATGAAAATCATTTGGAGACATGATTTTAATCCATCCACAGGATTCATAGAGAAAAGTAAAGATGTATTTCTTATGAAATAAGGAGTAATTGATTCCTACTTTCCAACTTTGATTTGGAAAAGCTTAGCTTTTAACTTACTGAAACGAATAAGTATTTTCATGGCTTGCATTTCCAGAAAGCAAAAACTCATTAACATTTGCCACAATCATAAAGATACACACATCAAATCACTATGCACCTTTGTCTCCTTGAAATACAAATGCACCGATTTAGAACAATGCTGAGCACTGGGAGAACCACCCAGTGCCATCCTCAGAGGCCTCCTTAAGTCAGTACACAGCACATTCATTTGCTTGGCACCTAAACAACTCTCTTAAAATCTTGCCCTGCTTTACCTCTGTGATATTCTTCTCCCACACCCACCATTCTCATTCTAATTCTAAGAAAAATATCAACCTCAACTAAAATGGCACCCTACAAAATACAACCAGTACTGTTAAGGTCATAAAAAAAAAAACAAAGGAAAATGGAACAACTGTCAAAGACCAGAAGAGACTAATGTAATGTAATATGATAGCTGGGTGCCAGTGGCTTATGCCTGTAATCCTAGTTACTTGTAAAGTTAAGATGTAAGGATTGTGGTTCAAAGCCAGTCTGAGCAGACAAACCCAACAGACTTATCTTCAATTAATTGGCAGAAAGTGGAGAGATGTGGTTCCAGTGGTAAGGCCATAAGAAAATGAGCAAAAGTGAAAGGTCATGAGTCAAGCCACCCCCACCACCCATAACAAAAAGGAGGGAATGCCACATGGTATCTTAGACAGGATCCCAGAAGAATAACCTTGATGGGATGAAGTATGAAAAATGACAAAATACAACAGTTTGATCAATAGTAACTTACCACCATTCCAAAAAATGTACCATGGTCATATAAGATATAGTAGGAGAAACTGGCAATGGAATATGAAAACTCTAATGCTTTTTCAACTTTTTCTAAATACACAATCATTTTAAAAGAAAATTATTTGAAATGAAGGAGGAAAATGTTTTTTTAATTGTCCTAAGGTTAACTCTAACTTGGCTTCCCCAGTGCAGCAATGTAGTATCAGGATTTTGATATCCTCATGAAACCCCAGACATTTTTCCTTTTCTTGGGGGCCTTAAGGGCTTGTCTTGGGGTGAACCTATCAGTCAGGAAGGAATCTTCTTGTTTTCAAGTGATAGTAATTCCAACTCAAAGTAACAAACAAGATGAGAATTTCTTGGTTTGTGTAACTGAAAATACCCCATAGGCTGGCTCCAGAAAAAGAGGAATGAATAGTGTCATTAGTTCTTCCTAATCTGTTCGCCTGGTCTTTGATTCTTTTTACTCCACTCTGAAGCCTGCAGCCTTGACCCTCTGCAAATTCAGACTCACATTCATCAGAAAAGAGAGTGTGGTTCTCTTTCCAATAATAACAGTAAGATTTAATTGCTTCTCATTGATTCTCATTGAATCATGTGCCTAACCATGAACAAATCATTGAGAATGCTTACAGAATGCAATGGCTTGATTGTCAAGTGTGAGCTCTGGTCAACTCTTGAGTTTAGGGTGGAGGAAACTCCAATGGAAACTCATTAGCTAATAATTGAAGGGAAAATCAAGCATTTTAATAATTGACTGATTATAGACTATCAAAATGAATATTCCTACTCTCCTCCAAAGTACTATTGTCCTCAATTATTCCACCCCCAACTTACAGACAATACTTTAGAGAGAGAGCTTTCTTTAGATAGGGCATTGTCTGTCATAGTCTGTTTCTCTTGGGCTTCCTTTTACTCATCTGTAACTTACACACCATATTCCAGGTAGCCCGGGATGTTAGATAAATGTGTTCTTCTGTTCTGGGAGATGTAAACTACAAGTTAAACCTTCCTTAGCTAGGCATAGTAGCATATGTCTTTAATCCTAGTACCTTGGAGTTGAAAGCATGAAGATTGTAAATTCCAGACTATTCCTACCTTTCCCTACTTCTTATGTTTGCTTGTTAACCCATTTGTAAGATTTGGAGCTAGCGCTTACATGCAGTAATGTCCAACCTATGTAGTTTTAATTTCATAGATTCCCTGCTTTGGCTATTTTTCTATTAGTGGCTCCATCCATTCTATAGAAAAACTGCAACTACTTACTAATTTTATTTTTGCTCTCAGTTTTGGATTACAGGATGAAAATTGATATAATTTCCCATTTCTCTCTGTTAAGAAGTTGTTGGTGTTTGTTGTTTCAAATTTTGATGTTGGTGTTTCAGCTTAAAGGATTTCTTCAGCATGCAATTTTGACTTGAACTCACTTTGGTTACTTGGGCATGATCGTGTATTATTGATTAAAATCACAGTGGGGGCTGGGGAAGCAAGTACAGGGATCATATCTGTCACATGTAAAGCAACTAGTCAATGTCTTTACCTCAACCACATCCTTTGGTCACTCACTGATCCTGTCTAGTCCTGTTGCTTCCACTGAATCTGAAATTCTCTTCCAGAATTTCTTGACAACAGAAAGCTATTTGGCTCATATTTGTTGTTCGCCAGAAATGTCAGAAAAGTAATGCTCTTAGGAAGCTGCCTGAAAAAGTCAGGGAGCTGATAAATATATATATATTATGGGTCTGTTTTGTCTTTTGGTTGTTTCTCTCTCTTACTTTCTCTGTATCTCTGTGTCTCTCTATCTCTCTGTGTCTCTGCCTTATTCTCTCTCTTTCTCTCTCTCTCTATATGTATATATATATATATGTATATATATGTATATATCTTTCTCTCTCTCTCATTTCAATGAAGAAAATGTGTTAAGCCCCTTGAGAGGAAAGAAAACCCTCTTATTACCAGGTTTCAGGGAAAATGTCATTCCTTCTATGGATGAGAAAACACCAAGCCTGTCTCCCTCTGGAGAGGGGTAAGCACTGACATAGATCTGTAAATGCTAAAGGGATGTTTAAACAGAACCTCTCTGCTCCTGAGCTGAGGACCACAGTGAAGTGAAGAGCCTGTGCTAAAAAACAGAAACAGGGTGCCCACTTCGACAGCACATACACTAAAATTGGAACTATATAGAGATTAGCATGGCCCCTGTGCAAGGATGACACACAAATTCACGGAGCATTCCATATTTTTAAATCATGTAACACATAGAGACTGAACAACACACTGTTGAACTACCCATGGGTTGTGGAAGAGATTAGAAAGGAAATTCAAATATTCATGATATTTAACAAAAATGAACATACAAATTACCAGCTCCTCTCGGACACAGCAAAGGCAGTTTTCAGAGGAAAATTTATAGCTCTTAGTTCCTACACCAACAAATTGGAGAGACCTCAAACCAACAATTTAATAGTGCACTTGAAGCTCCTTGAAAAACAACAACAAGCCAAAGCCAATCCAGTAAACAGAAACAAATAATTAAAATTAAATCAAAATTAAATTAATTAAAGTCCAAAAAATAGGAAGAATCAGCATAAAAGGAGTTGTTTAAAAAAATTGACAGACTCTTAGCAAGTTTTCCCAGAAAAAGAAGAGAACACACCCAAATAAACAAAGTCAAAGATGAGAATGGAAACATGACCACAGAAACAACCAAGATTCAAAACATTATAAGGGAATATTTCTTAAACATTTATGCTAAAAAAAAGATGAGAATCTGGAAGAAATGGAAGAATTTCTAGCAAATATTGATATGCTCAAACTAAACCAAGATTATTTAAATCAATTTAACAGACCCACATCAAGCACCAAAATAGAAACGACAATAAGAGACCTCCTACCCAAGAAAAGCTCAAGACAGATGGATTTTCAACTGAATTCTACAAGACCTTCAAAGCAGAACTCACACCAATAGTCCTACAACTCTTCGATGAAATTGAAAGTGAAAGTTCACTACCGAACTCTTTCTATGAAGCCATCATAACCCTCATCCCAAAACCAGGCAGGGACTCAACAAAGAAAGAGAACTATAGACCTATTTTTTGGATGAATATTGATGTGAAACTTCACAACAAAATTCTGGACAGTCGACTTCAATGATTCAACAAAAAAATCATACACTATGCTCAAACAAGATTCATTCCAAGGATGCAAAGCTGGATCAATATAAGCAACTCAATTAATGTAATTCATCACATCAACAAGAGCAAGGATAAGAACGACATGATTATCTCAATAGACACAGAAAAAGCATTTGACAAGAGTTAAGACCCGTTTATGATGAAAGCTCTGGAGAAACTAGGAATCCATGGAACATTCTTCAATAAAATAAAGGCTGTATATGACAAACCTCCAGCCAGCATTATACTTAATGGCAAAAAGCTAAAGCCATTTCCTCTAAATTCAGGAATGAGACAATACTGTCTACTTTCTCCACTCCTCTTCAATTTAGTATTAGAATGCCTTAGCTAAAGCAATAAGACAAGATGCAAACCAAAAGAAGATCCGAATAGGGAAAAATGAAGTAAAACTCTCCCTCTTTGCAGATGACATGATCTTGTATTTAAAGAAACTCAGAAACTCATGGACTCTGCTCCAAAGTTACTCGAGCTGGTCAGAAACTTTGGCAAAGTAGTAGGGTATAAAATTAATCCCACCAAATCAATGGTGTACTAACGAGAAGAGAGCAGCTGAAATCCTGAAAGCAACTCCTTTTGTAATAGCTCCACAAAAATAAAACACCTAGGAATTAACTTGACTACAGAAGTGAAGGACCTCTATGATGAAAACTTTAAAAACCTGAAAAAGGGAATTAAAGCAGAAGTAAGGAGGTGGAAAGGCCTTCCATGATCCTGGATTGAGAGGATTCGCATGGTGAAAATGGTAATACTGCCAAAAGCTATACAATGGAATGCTATGCCTTTATTTGCAAAAATGACATTGCCTCATTTCTTAGGATATGGAAAGACTTGGAAAAAAATATATTAAGTGAAGTAAGCCAGGCCCAAAGAAACATAGGTCCCATGGTTTCTCTTATTTGCAATAAAGTATACATCTAGGATAATCTAACCAGACAAGCAGAAAAGCTCAAAAGCTATTTACATATGACCATATAAGATGATGCTAAGTGAAATGAACCCAAGATAGGGACACAGAGATTTTATCTTTGTCGCTGTTGTATTGAATGTACTATGTGATTTTTTTTTTGTTTCTTTTATATGGTCTTCCCCCATGGTACAACCCCCATTATCACTGTATTTGATTCTCATGCCCTGCATCTTGTATATACATTTTTCTAATTTGGGGAGGGGAAGAGAAATAACAAAATGCTCAAACAAGCATATAGGATGACCCACTATAACAATGAGATGTATAAGACATTATGCTGAAAATGAACTTTACAACTTTGGGAGGAGGGGAAGGGGGAGTTGAGATTGTGGGGAGGGAAAGGATAGTAGGGGAAAAACAAAGGAGGGGGTAACAATGCTCAATAGGAAATGTACTCACTGCCTTGGTCATGTAACTGTAACCCCTCTGTACAGTATCTTTACAATAAAAACAATTTTTAAAAATCAATGGCATTGCTGTATGCCAATGATGAGAAGAGTGCAACTGAAATCAGGAAAGCAACTCTTTTTATAATAGCCCCACAAAAAATAAAATACCTAGGAATTAAGTCAACTAAAGAAGTGAAGGTCCCTATGATGAAAACTTTAAAGACCCAAAAAAGGAAATTAAAGTAGAATTAAGGAAGTGGAAAAACCCCCCATGCTCCTGGATTGGGAGGATTAACATTGTTAAAATGGCAATACTGCCAAAGGCTATCTATAAATTTAATGCAATACCCATCAATTTCCCAACCTAATTCTTCAATGAAATAGAAGAAGCAATCCAAAAATTCATATACAACAATAAAAGACCTCAAATAGCAAACAAAAATCCTTAACAGAAAGAACAGTGCTGGAGGAATATCAATACCAAACTTCAAACTATACTACAAAGCCACAGTAACTAAAACAGCTTAGTACTGACACAGAACAGACCTGATGACCAATGGAATAGAACTAAAGACCCAGAAATGAACCCACAGACAAAGACAAACTCTTCAGGAAATGGTGCTGGCAAAATTGGTTAAACACCTGTAGAAAACTAAAGCTAGGTCCTTATCTATCACCCTGCACCAGAATCAACTCCAACTGGATCAAAGACCTCAAAATAAAAGCAGACACCCTGAAAACATTACAGGAAGGAATAGGAGAAACTCTAGGGCTCCTTGGCAGAGGCTGAAATTTTCTTAATAGAGACCCAGAAACACAACAAATCAAAGAAAGGTTGGACAAATGGAATTGCATGAAACTGCAGAGCTTCTTCATGGCAAAGGACATAGCAAGCAACGTCAATAGAAAGCCCATGGATTGGGAGAAGATCTTTACTAGCCATACAAATGACAAGGGTTTCATATCTAAAATATACTTGGAACTCAAAAAATTAAACCCCAACAACAAATCCTCAAAGAAACCACCCCATTAATAAGTGGGCTAAAGACTTAAAGAAAGACTTCTTTGAAGTGGAAATAAGAATGGCTAATGGACACATGAAGAAATGCTCAACTTTCCTGGCCATAAAAGAAATGCAAATCAAAACAACATTGAGATTCCACCTCACCCCAGTTAGAATGGCTATAATCAAGAAATCTAACAATAACAGATGCTGGAGGGGATGTGGCCAAAAGGGAACCCTACTGCATTGTTAGTGGGAGTATAAACTTGTTCAACCACTTTGGAAAGCAGTTTGGAGGTTCCTCAAAAGACTCCACATAGAGCTCCCATATGACCCAGCAATCCCACTTCTGAGCACTTACCCAAATGATCACCAGCACAACTATGTTTATCACAGCATTATTCATGATAGCTAAGATATGGAACCAACCCAAATAGCCCTCAGTAGATGAATGGATCAAGAAAATCTTGATATATATGTATATATACAATAAAATTATATATACACACATGCACACATACACACACAATGGAATTCTATACTTCTATCAGAACTAATGACTCAGCCCCATTTGTTAGGAAATAGAAAGACTTGGAAAAAATTATATTAAGTGAAGTTAGCCAGATCCAAAGAAATATAGGTCCTTTGGTTTCTCTTATTTGCAATAATTAGTATACATCTAGAATAATCTTATCAGATGAGCAGAAAAGCTCAAAAGCCATCTACATATGACCATATAAGATGATGCTAACTAAAATGAGCCCAAGATATGAACACAAGAGTTTTTTCTTTGTTTTTTCTTAATGTACTATGTGATTTTTTTTGTTTCTTTTACATGTTCAATGTGGTTTATACCACGTTGTCGCTTTATTTGATTTTGGTACCTTGCATCATATATATATATATATATATATATATATATATATATATACAATATATAATTTTGGGAGGGGAAGGGGAATAACAAAATGCTGAAACAAGGACACAGGATGCCCCATTGTGGCAATGGTACTCACAAGACACTATGTTGGACATGAAATTTACAAGTTTTGGGGTAAGGGAGGTGGCAGAGAGAAGGGATAGTAGGAAAAAACAAATGAGGGGTAACAATGTTTGGAAAGAAATGTACTCATTACTTTACTCGTGTAACTTTAACCCCTCTGTACAGCATCGTTACAATAAAATAAAATTTAGAAAAGAAAAAAGCAAACAAAAATAGCAGAAACAGGCATAAAACTATATTTCACTCAAGGCCAACCATAGAAGCAAGGTGGCAACAGGAAAGTGAGGCAGGAATACCGAAAAAGCACTACCCACCATAAGGAAAATGTATAAAAGACCTACTTGAGATTCAGGAGTAAGTCCCTCCTTTCCACTGAGCATCATGCAATAGCTATCAACCCTGTGGGAAAGGACATTGAGAAGGCAGGAAGGTTATTAAAAACAGAGTACCAAAAGAGCACAGAGGAAAAGCCCCTTGGCACATTTGGCACCATTTAAGTATGAGGGGACTATGAGCCAAACAGTGGATACATTTCAAGGGTATGGTGAACCAAAATTAAAATAGTAACAACAAAATCCAAACTCAGTGCAAATCCTTACTTATTTGACTCAATCCCCTATGCTAGGGGACTGATGATTTTCTTCATACAGATAACAGACAAAAATTAATTCATTCTCTCTAGTTACAAACATTATGCCTGGTATTTAAGTTTAAAAAGTTAACTTTAACAATTAAGATAAAAAAATCAATCAATGGAGCTAGATTCATTTTGAAACCACCAACCAGAAACTTTGAAACAAATATAATTAATATGTACAAATGTGAACTTTCATGAACATATGGAGAATTTTTGCCAAGTGCTAAAAGCTATATAATAACATATGCAAATTGAAATATTAACAATAAAAATATTCTATCAAGGGTAAGAAAATCTTTGACATTAGCAGACTAGATAAAACAAAAGTAAATCAATGTTGATCAAGATTCAATGCATTCATATGCTACGTTGTTGAAAACAACTCCTGTATACAACTATGTAAAGATTAAAATAAACTGTAGAAAAGTAAATCAAAACCACAACTTATGTGTGGGGACTGGGAGAGAATGAGGGAACAGAAAACACTGTATGAAAGGAAATGCACTCATTATCTGACTCATGTAATTGTAATCCCTCTGTACATCAGCTCTATGATAAAAATAAATTAATAGAAAATGTAAATCAATGAACTTGAAATTACAGCAGAAGAACTTATCTTAAAGGAATAATGGTAAGCAAAAAAGAATCATTAAAAGAAAAGGAACACAGCATCTGAAAGCCATGGCTCAATATTAAAGCTTTAAAATATATTAAAATAGAATCTCAAAAGTGTGCACAGAAAATGGAGAAGAAAAGCTTGAAGAGATAATGTCTGTAAATTTTCCAAAATCAAAGAATACAAAAATCAGGATCAACACAAATAAACACACCAATAATGCAAGTGCTACAAGCTAAATACAGAGAAAATTATTTCAGATGATAGAAACATGGTATGTTTGCGGAGGGGGGAGGAGGAATATTGCAGATTAATTAAGAATTACAGCAGACTACTCATCAGAGATCTTGCAAGTCAGAGGACAATTAACCAATTTTTTCAATGAGGTCCTGTCTGAAAACATAATTTAAAGAATTAAAATTCATACAAAGCATGTTTTCTGACCACAATAGAAACATAAAACATCCTAGAAAACTCTAACTATGTGGAAATTAAACAACATGGTTTTATATAACCTATTAGTCAAAGAGAAAAATATTAAACATATTAGAAAATATTTTAGTTGAATCAAAATTAAGGCAAATCATAATAAAATTTGTGAAAAGCTGATGTAAAATTTTTTTATTGTGAAAATACTGTACAGAGGGGTTACAATTACATGGGCAAGACATTGAGTACATTTCTTATCAAGCATTGTAGCCTCCTCCTTTGTTTTCCCCTTCCCATCCTCCCCATGGCCCCCCCTTACTCAATTCTCCTCCCCCCACCACCAAACTACTTGTACGTCTCATTGTTGCAATGGGTCCACCTGTATCCCTATTTAAAAGATTTGTTTTTTCCCTTCCCCTCCACAAATTATACCAACATCAAATGCAGTGAAAGCAGGGGTTATACTGTGGGAGAGGGATATACAAAGCAACAAAGAAATAATCTTATAAATGTGTTAGAAACAATCGCATGAAAGAAAAAAACATTTGAATACACATCTTAGGGTTCATGTCCCTAATATCAACTTATCTGAGCATTTTTGCTTGACTCAGACATATACTAGTTATTGCAAATAAGGGAAACAATGGGACCTATGTTTCTTTGGACCTGGCTTACTTCACTTAATATAATTTTTGATACATAAACCAAGCACTTTATTAGATGCTTGTTAAAAAATAAATAAATAAAGTAGAAATCTTTGTCCTTCAGCATTTATATTCAAGAAAAGGGTGTTAAGACCATAAACAATAAAGATATTAACTAAAAAATTCACAATATTATTATATAACATATATTTTGGACAAGTAAAAAAGGTCAGAGTGAGTAATTGGGGAGATATCAGATGTTTAAAGTAGGCATCTTTTTTAAAAATTTTATTGTAAAGGTGATATACAGAGGGGTTATAATTACATAAATAAGGTAATGAATAAGTTTCTTTTTGAACAGTTATCCTCTCCCTTGATTTCTCCTGCTTTCCCTCCCTTCGTACTACCCTACCCCCACAAGTTGTAAGGTTCATTTCCAACATAGTGTCTAGTGATCATCGCTGTATCATCAGTTCACCCTTAGTAGGCATCTTTTTGAAGGGAAGTTTTGAGCCAAGACTAAAGTACTAAAGGAGTTATACAAATAAAGAGGAGCATTGGGAGAAGATCTTCACTAGCCATACAATGGACAAGGATCTCATATCTAAAATATACTTGGAACTCAAAAAATTAAATCCCCCAACAATTCCTCAAAGAAACAACTGCCCAATAAATAAGTGGGCTAAAGACTTA
>NW_012267221.1:12667769-12699990 GCF_000151885.1 Dipodomys ordii
TAAGGTGATGTTAGGGAAATGAACCCTAAGATATGTATTCAAATGTTTTTTTTCTTTCATGCGATTGTTTCTAATGCATTTGTAAGATTATTTATTTGTTGCTTTGTATGTCCCTCTCCCACAGTATAACCCCTGCTTTCACTGTATTTGATGTCGGTATAATTTGTGGAGGGGAAGGGAAAAAACAAGTCGTTTAAATAAGGATAAAAGTGGACCTGTTGCAACAATGAGAAGTACAAGTAGTTACATGGAAAACGAACTTTACAACTTTGGGGGGGACGGGGAGGATTGGGAGGGATGGGAAGGGCAAACAAAGGAGGAGGCTACAATGCTTGATAAGAAATATACTCATTATCTTGCCCATGTAATTGTAACCCGTCTATACAGTATTTTCACAATAAAAAATAAATAAAAATTTAAAAAAACAAAAAGGAGAGAACATTCAAAGAATAAGAACAACTAGGTTCAGCTCCCTGAAGTAAGAGGATGTCTAGCACATTCTAGGAACAGCCAACACATCTATGTGGCTGGAAGAGAGTGAGACAGAGGAATAGAAAGAAAAGTAGGGCCATATTCAGCAATGGTTTCTTTTTATGGCCTTGAAGATGATTGGAGGAATTTTAACTTTTACTTTTGATTTAGTATTCACTGAGGGATTTGGGGCAGGGTGTAACCTGTACTGTTCTGGAATCAAGCATAGCTGTATAGGTGGAGAGAGGAAAACCAATGAAGAAGCTGCAGAGTAATGCCAAGTGTTTACTGCAATCAATGATTTGGTTTGGCCCAGGGGATTAAGAGTTCAGGTTAAGATGAAACTGGGCACTAGTTGCTCACTCCAGAATCCTCACTCAACAGGAGGCTGAGAACTGAGGGTTGTGGCTGAAAGCCTGCCCATGCAGGAAAGTCCATGAGACTCTTCTCTCCAAATTAACCATTTTCTAAGTGAAAGCCAGCCTTGAGTGGGAAAATGCCAAGTAAGAAGAAGAATATTGGAGTTCAAGCCCCCACACTGTCACACACACACAGAAACAATAAAAGGCTGCAGGTAATGACTATTGTTGAAATCCCAGATAGACTTAGAAGAAAGAGCCCATTGATTGTTTATATGTATTAAAAGAAACATTGAAAGAAAACAAAGAAGAGAAGAATTTGACTCTAAATAACTGGAAGGATAGAGTTGTCAGCAATCAGATGGTAAAGGCGCTGCAGGTAGAATAGGTTTGGAATTAAAATACTGAGTCCAGTTTTGGATATTAAGATGTGTAGAAGGTAGCTTGTACTCAAAAAGGTGAGATCTAGACTGAAGAACTTGGGAATGTCAGCATGTAGACTGTATATCAGTCAATGACCCAGAAGGAAACAGAGAATATATTCAAAGGAAGGATATGAAAACAGACCTGTTACAAAGGTGAAGGCAGCATTCTGGAACTCCAACCAGGAATAGTAGAGTATTCCAGAGTTTCTACCATCTCCAGTGTGAAAACACAAGGGCCATAGCTCTCATAAGACCTGAAGAGGGTGGTGGTATGGAGACAGCCTGCCAGAGATGTGGCAGGAAAGTACAATCCATGACAGAGTAAACACTTCAACCTTCCTTCTCTCCTACCTTCCTGCCAGAGCCTCCCATGAGTCCAACTCAGTGATATTCAAGATCAGAGAGCACATTGCTATGCTTCCCTTAATGAAAGAGTGGAAATGAGTGGGGAGTGACTACAGAGAAACTGGAAGAAAAGGGAAAGCATAACTAATGCCCAAAGCCCCCAAATCTGGATGAAGCCAGTGAAGAAGTATACATAGACAGAGAGCTGGGAAGACTCAAGACTGAGCCCTAGGGCATCCCAACCTCTTGAAGAGCAGCTAAGGAGCAGGGTTTCCAGGAAACGGAGGCAACTCTAGAACGTGGTTCTGGAAATGTGGTGATGCAAGGAGGAAGAAGTGAATTTGTCAAAAAAAAAATTCAGGACAAGGTGATTCATACCATCCAAGCTACTTGAAAGTTATGTTTGGGAGGATTATGGTTCAAGACTAGCCCAAGCAAAAAGTCGATTATAGTTTGAGGCCAACCCAGGAAGAAAATTAGCAAGGCCTCCTTGCAACAAATAAGCTGAGTATAGTGATTTGCACCTGTGATTCCTAGCCATGTGAAAAATATACAAAGGACAATCATGCTCCCTAGTTTGAGGAAAATCATGAGACCCTGTCAAAAAACAAACAAACCTTAAAACAAAAAAGGGCTAAGGATGTAGCTCAAGTAGTAGAGAGTCTGCTTGGCAAATATAAATTCATAAGTTCAAACACCAGTAATATAAACATATGCGCGCGCACACACACACACACACACACACACACACAGAGCTACCCATAGGTTAAGGAAGATGAAGATTGAAAACTGTCCAGTGACTCCAGTAACAGGAATTCCAAGGTGACCAGAACAAAAGCAGTTTGGTCTAAGAAGAAAGCAAACACCTGGGTGGAGACAAGTTAAAAAAAAAACAATATGAGAAGAATCAAATCATCTGAACTAAATGCTACTTTATGGTGTCTTTCTACAAAGAAGAAAAAGGGACTGATAACCTGTTTGGAAAGAATTCAGACTTTGTTGTTGCTGTGGTTATGTTTTGTCTTTTAAAAGGAAAGAATTAGCACAATGTTTGCCTTTTGCTGGGCATGAACAAACAGACAGCTAAATGATTGCTGATGTAGGAGAGAGGAAAGAAATATGAGCCAGATGTCCTCCCATAGGAGAGAGAGGTATGGAACAAAAGTTCACATTGAGAAAGGATTTGTACAGAACTCACAGACCTGCTGTAAGGAGTCAAAGAAACAATACATTAAAAAAACATCGTTCTTGGAAAGTAGAGAGTACTTAGCAAATGGTAGCTGCTACATATTACTATTAATTTTTCTAGGCCTCATTTTTCTTGTTCATAAAAGGAGTCTGGCATACACTTCTAAATGCTTTCTAGTTTAAAAAACAAGAAACTGCACAGTTGTGTTAAGAGAACGTGTCTGGTTCATATGAGGTCATGTAATATTTACAATGAGGCAAATATGCAATTGAAATATACACAGCTGTAAGTAAAACCTGGATAATGTTCACCAAGAGGCATCAAATAGACCGAGCTGTTGCTACACAACAGCAGGCAAACAGTTAAGCAGAAGTCTCCCAAGCTCTGAGTCTCTAACACTCTAAAAGCAATTGAGTCTGTAACTCCGATTGTAGACTCGGTTGCTATGTAAACCGTGCTTCATAAGGCATTTAAAGACTTAGTGCAAGTGGCTTGTGGTTTAATCTTTTAATTCCATTGCTCCATAAGTTCCTTGTAGGTTCAGTGAACAAGGAATTCAGACAGAATATTAGAAACCCATTTTCAGGAAAGGGATTAGGCATGGGGGGGAAAAAGAGTGCCTCATTTTAGTGCACAAAACAGACTCTAGACTAATCTCTAGATTTACTTAGTCTGAGGGTAATTCTCGTGCAGAGATCTTGCTGGAAAGGCACAGTAAATTGTCTGAGGTGTATTACCAGTGGCAAGCCTTCCCTTCACCTCCATCAGTACCACCAGAAGCCTCCTTTGGTTCAGAGTTTGTGTGGTTGGCCATATGTTCACAAACATGACAATTTGAGCCATTTCCTCCCAGATCAAAGGCTCAGTTCACTGTGAAACATTGTGTGTCATTTACGTTCTTGGGGGCATTTGCACTTTAGGGCAGTAGAAATAGTCAGATGGTTGCATTATCAAGGACAGTGTGAATATTCCAGTCACTTGTCACCTATCCAAGCAGAATCAAGGCTACCAGCTCTCCCAAGATGCCCCTGAGATCTGAAGGCTACCAGCTCTCCCAAGGTGCCCCTGAGACCTGAAGGCTACCAGCTCTCCCAAGGTGCCCCTGAGACCCCAGGTGCGTGCGAGTGCACGCACATACACACACACACACACACACACACACACACACACACACAGCCCTGGATGTCATGCTGCCCCATGTCTGGTGGAAACACACCAGGAGTTTAAGTGATTGTCTGATGACCTTGGAGATGGATGGCATGAAGACTAAGTCATGACTCACCAAGGTAAACAACCTCATGCAGATGACATTTAAGAGCTATCTTACATACTGAATAGAGGTCCAATAGCAGCCCTGGAATAGATGGAGAAATAGTGTCAGGAAAAAATCACAGTATATCCAGCCTGTAGTCCAGTTCTCATTTATATACATCAGATTTTATTTTATTTTTTACAAGTCACTTGAGGGCAAGGCGCACTTACTACTCAAGGTTTGAAGAATTGCTGAGCATGCTCTTTTCTTCCCCCACTCCTTGGGAATGTACTACATGACTAGATAGTCTTGACACTCCTTGACACTTTCTAAAATAACCTACTATAATTCTCTTCAGTTTTGTGTTTTAAAAAAAAATTGACTCATTTAACCATTTAGAAACTCTGAGTACAGAATTTCAGAAGCTGAGCTCTGTGAGTTTGTTGCTGGGTAGAGAGGTTATAGTAAGCTTGTGAGCTTGTTTTGACATACTAGATCATTATCAGAAACTACATTTTTCTATCTATCCAATATAGACAATGACAGTCCGTCCCTTCAAAGGAGGGTTGTGTGAATCAGTACAATGTTAGAACATGTGTTAACATTTCTAGACAATAGATTCTACCCCAATTAATATTATCATAAATATTGGCTTTCATTTGGATAATCAATTGTCAAGAATTTTTCTTTACTACTTATTCTAGGTAAGACTTAGTTTCTTGTTTTAGAAAAACTCTGCGATCACAAGCATTTGTGGCCTAGTACTAACAATTTTACCAAGAATGTCATCAAGGTATAAAGGAGAGTGAGAAAATGTGCAATTCCAGATAATTAAGCCAATTTTCACCGTTGCTTATAAAAGTTTGACCCAAATAATAAAATTGCCTTCAAGTTTTATATCAGAAATTTATGGTACATGTTCTGTTAAGGCAAAAAATTGGACTTTTTGCTTCTATTTTTCTCAAAGTGGTATTGAGACTTGCATAATTTTGGTAACCAAACATACTAAAGTTGTCAGATTCTTCAGATAAAAATAAAAGACAGTCAATTAAACTCAAATGTCAGGAAATAAATAATTTTTAGTCTAAGGATGAAATTTAAGTTGAGCTGGGCATCTATTTTATGCACCAACCTTAAGCATGCTGGGATTTTCTAGTAGGTACATGGTGGGCACAAGTTAGCTGGGTTTGTCAGAGTTAAAAGAAACTAAGGCTGGATAATGCCCAAGAACCTCAAGTCTCAACATGTAGAGGTTATAGCTAAACATGGTGAAACCTGACTTGTTATCAAAAATGTCAGAGTTGGCAAAGGAGTTGTGGCATGAGGTGGGGCAAGAATGTCTACAGTCAGTAGGTAACCACAGCATTCCTGGGATGTATGTAAGGTTAATGCTGGAATCCAGAAAATAGCAGTCAGGGACTCACAAGCAAACTACATCACTGAGAAAGGTTATCTCTTAATTTGTTTTCTACCCCTGTTTTTTCTTATGAGCACTTGGACTAGGCTGTTATAGTCTAACTGGAAATTAAATATGAGCTCTGCTTGAGTTGATTGGTATGTTGGCAATACTTGGCTTTAGAAATTCACCCAAAGTTTACCCAATTTCTTCTTTATCATTTCCGTCACAGTTACCTCTTCCTCCTGGGTTCTGAAAAAGGTGAAATAATTCATGTTTTCTCATACTGAGAACTCAGCCCTCCTATAGAGTTAAGAAAAAATATGATTTTTGTAGACTATCTGGGTTTTAAGGCTTTCTGTTTGGTTTGGTTTGGTTTCAGTCCATTAAAACAGAAGCAAATTCCTTCATAATTTTTTACATTCTAAGTCAAAGCAACCCTCTCTTTTACAAAGACTTTAGAATTTTTGCTCTTTATATGGAGCAAATATATGGAAACTGGGATATTACAGTAACAAGGAAAGCAACCAGGTTGTTGATTGCATTTATTTTATTTGAAGGAAATGTATTAGTCAAGTAACTCTAGAGAAACAGAGCTAATAGGTATGTGTCTGTACATTCCTTATAATAAACTTCTACATACTTGCTGAAAAGAAAAAGGAAATAGTTCATACAATTTTGGAGTCCAGAAAGTTCCAGGAGTGCAGGGTTTGTTATCAAACTAGAACCCAGGATGGGTGTATTTCAGTTTAAGCTCAAAGTCAAGAAAAAGCCTATGTTTCAGTTGGAAGTCAGTCAGACAAAAAAAATTTCTGACTTTGAGGAGATTGCAATGTCAGGCTTTTTATTCTATTCTAGACTTCAACTTATTAGACGAGGATCATGCACATTAGTATAGTCAATCTTATTTACTTAGTCTCAGTTCAAACACCACCTTAAGCAAACTCAAAGTAAAATATAACCAAATGTCATGGCATAGTCAATGTAAAACCATCATAGTATGGAGTAAACCATTGGCTTATTTCAATGTATGGGGCAATTTTATCTTTGAGACTTGTTATTCTTTCGATCAAAGAGCTTATGGTAAAGTCCTATTAGGGTAAGTGTGTGTGTGTGTGTGTGTATGTGTGTGTGTGTGTGTATGTTGATGCATGTATAATTCATAACATTCATGTGCACACATGCTTATGACAAGAAACACAATATCTCTGAGTCAGCGAACAGCATATTATTACCTCAACACCTTACTCTTTAGCCTTAATCTACACGTGGCCATTCACTTGCATCATCCTGCATGTGTATTTGTCCTATAGGAGAAGGGCCCTCCAATTATAAAGCTCAGAGCATATATAGGCTGCTAACAAATCTGCTCATCTCTACTCTGGAAGAGGAGGAGGAGGAAGAGAAGGAGGAGAGAGACAGACAGACAGATAGACAGACAGAGACCTTCCCCTTCCCTTTGGAATATAAACTTGGAAGAGAGAGAAAGGCTCTACCTTTCTTTCATCATTTTAGAATATAAGCAAAGGGGTCAAAAGTAGTGAATCTAGAAATCTCTGAAGAGAAATAAACTGTCCTTAAGTTCCAAGTATATTTGCCATATAGATGCTAAATGAAATGATCTTTCATTATATCCTCAGTGATTATTCATTGGGCCAAAATAATCAATTGTAAGGTGCCAGAAGACCTCTATAAAATCATAAATAAATATCACTTTTTCTCCTTAGTCCAGTTTCCTAATTCTTTTCACCTTTGACAAACAAGAAATGTAGCTCTCCTTAGGGTTTCACCCCAAGTTTGTTTTCATACTTTAGTCAAGAGTTGGGTTAGTGAGACTTAACTAGTATCCAGAAAGACAGAAAAACTTTTAGCCTAGTGTCAACATTCTTGGACAGCTAGGGAGTTCTTCAAGTCCAAGGTGCATACCTCTAGGGTTTTTCTTTTTTATTATATATATTATTGTAAAAATACTGTACAGAGGGGTTACAGTTACATGAGCAGGGTAACAAGTACATTTCCTATCAAGTAGTGTTACCTCCTCGTTTGATTTTCCCCTATCATCCTTCCCTTCCCACCTCCCCTATTTTTATTTTTAATATGTTTTTTATTGTAAAAATACTGTACAGAGGGGCTACAGTAACATGATTAAGGTAATGAGTACATTTCCTATCAAGCATTGTTACCTCCTCCTTTGTTTTTCCCCTATGATCCCTTCCCTCCCCACTGGGTTTTTCTTTTATCGATAGATACTTGATATATTTATTGTAACTTAAGAAAACTAGATATTGCCATCCTTTCCTATCTAACCCACAAGTAGGTACTGCAGTGTACATCTGAGCCTCAGTCATGTTCTTGGAGTGCTCTCTGATGGCTGGACAATGCAGGTTCTTCTGTGCTAGGAACTTGTCTATGATGGATCTGAATGTACTGTGGAACAACTAAAATGTCAAGGGATTGCATGTACTTTGCTACTTTTCTGTGTTGAAGATTTTCCCCATCAACATAACTTTCTATTTACATGTGTAGTATAAAACCCTGACCATCCCACATGGCAGTAAACAGTCCAAGTTTGTGTTTTCAAAAGACAAAATGGATTATTTAAATTTTTTTCCTAATTCATTTTCCTAAGAGGTTTGCAGTTTTCCTGCAATCAGTCCCTCCTGTTCAATTTCTTCCAGCTGAAACCATCTAATTCTACTTATCCTACATGGAAGTAATAAAATTACTGTTCTCGCTGCTATTCTCATTGAAATACTTTATTTAGCATTCATCCTTTTTTAGAAAGTTCTGTGTGATTTAATCCTTTTGATCATCTAATTTTATGAGGTATAATTTTTTGAAGTATCAAGTTTTTCTACCTTATGATTACAATTATTGACTATCTAGAGGGGCAATAAATAACAGAGACACACATCCCTGCCTCCCTATGTCAGGCTTAATAGTCATTTAGAACTGAAAACATACTTAAAATGCTAATGTGCTCCATGAGCACATTACAAAAAGTATGCTCATAATCATATCTACCTAGTAGAAAAGAGGAAGGTATATATTTCATCTTACATTCAAAACTTTAGATACAACTTTTTTTCTTCTACAGAAGGAACATTTATCAGACTTCTCCATAATGGCAGCCAAAGAAAAAGGACTAGCTTTCTACAGCCATTCCACCTGGGGATGTGCCCAATCTTGTCTGATCTAGGAAGTTGAGCAGGGTCAGGCCTAGGTAATCTTTGGATGCAGAGAAGGAGAATAACAGGTGCAGAGGCAACCACTAAGGCTAGCTAACTTAGGTCCAAGGCAACTTTCCCTAGACTATAGGAAACTCAGACAAAGAAACAGATGTACCTAAAAACAATCTTCCAAATGGAAAGGAAATCTGTGGTTGGGCCTCAGAAATGTATGTTCCGTTCTCTTTGCAGTACATCTGAGGAAAGCACTGCCCTTTTAGCACTGGGATTCAGCTTTGGAACATGTTATTCCTGACCAGTGCCCAGTACATAATAAAGTGACAGCCACATGGTTTTCTTTATTAAATGCCAGTTGAATACATAAGTGAAAATCTAAGCCTGAGAAAATAACTCAAGAGTGTCCAATTCTATTGGTGTTTACTTAATGAAGATCAGTCCACATCCCTGCCTCTCTCTGGCTATTTGCTGTGCAGTGTCATACCTAGTGATGTGGAAAGCATCCATCCACCTGCTTTTCAAAGAAAATGGCTAATAACTCATGACTAATCTCTGATTACTAGCCCAGGACCAAGGGCAGAAATAATATGAATTGATGCCTTCTATGAAGGCCCCATATTATACTCATGTACCAAGCGTTTACAATAAGCAGAACTCTTCATAAATTTGGAGGACTACTTGGCCCTGCCTAAGCCTTTGTTGCCATGGTGGAGGTATTATTAGACTAAGATGAAACCAGGGCCTTGGTAGTCCTAAGACTGGCATGACCAAATAAGACTGGTGACCAAATAAGCCACTGAATATTTAGTGCCTGCCTAAAGCAGCTTCCCTACCACCATAAGGAGCCAGTTCTGCCCTCTGCCTCTAGCACACAATGCTATGCCTCAGAAAAATGAAGCAGGCCAGAATGTGTGGCTGTCGTTCCTCCCATTCCCATTCAGTTGCAAACCGTACTATGTACTACCTTTCTAATAGCACTGATGTCTTCCAGTTTAAAATCTATATTACCTGCAAACTAAGTGCCAAGCACAATTGTAGACTGTTTCCAAGCAATACTAAACCTAATAAACCTAATATAGTGGAGCATATAACCCCATACATAGATAAATGTAATCATATGAGATAATGAGACCGTCTAGGTAGAAAATGAAAACGGGAATAGTAATGGGCTAGAGAAAAGGGTGTTCCTGATTAGATGGCCCCAACAGTGGTAAATGGGCACACAGGCTTCAGGGCCCCCTGACTCCGGCCAAGGCCTCCAAATGTTATAGGCAAAACAGCCTCTGACAGGACAGCTCAAGTTCCTGGGCTCCAGTGGTTCCTACTGGAATTTGTGTCTAATTTCTCTTACCTCTGAATCTCTCCTAACGGATCATCTCCTCAAAGAAGGGATACTGACTACAGTTTCTGCATTCTAGATTTGTAAATTCTTATCTGTCTTGGCCTACCTAAACCCATATCATTACTACATCATTTAAGCCAACTGTTTTCCAGCAGTGAGAATTGCTTACCACAGAGAGAAATGAGCACTGGTTGTCTTCCCATGTTCTTTCATTTTTTGTTTTGTTTTGTTTTGCGTGAGAAACTGGTCCCAGCCTCATTTCACTGGAACTAAGAATTGCTGAAAAGTGCTAGGACAGAGAGCAAAGGCAATGGGTGAACTGGATGAGAGGGTGTGTGAAGAGAATATTGCATGGAAATGATATTTTAACTGGATCTCTTGGGAAGAAAGGGTACTCATGGAGAGGGAGAGGTACATCCCAGACCATGGGATGGCAGGTATAAAGGCAGGATATCCATGAAGACCGTCAGTAGACCAGTTGTAGAAGACATAGGAATGGAGCAAGGAAGAGACAATGAGTTGTAGGGTAGGGGAGGTCAAGTGTATGCAGGAAAAAAAAGGCTCTTATTACATATCAAAATGAAATCTGAAACAAATATAAATATATCGATATGGGTGTTCTATAATACTAGTCCCTCTACTTTTCCAATATATTTGCTCACTCTAAACATTTTTGCAAAAATTTTAGTCCAGAGTCAAATGCATTTTGCACGAAGAGGTATAATTTGATATTTTATTTTTGCATTTGTATTGTTATCCTAAAGGTGATGTATGTGGGTTACATACATACATATGGATTGCATAAGTCGGATGAATACATTTCTTTTTTAACAATGTCACCCCTTCCCTCCCTCTCTCTCAATCTTTCCCTTCCATCCCCACCCACAAGTTGTATAGTTCATTTTCAACATAGAGTTCAGTGAGTATCCCTGCTGCATTTGTTCACCCTTTGTCCCACCATTTCCAAATTTCCAGGAAAAAAATCGTTGGTGAGTAAGCAAAACAAGTTTCTCAGATAATTAATAGCACAGTGACTTTTAGGGAATAAATATTCTTCCAAGTTTTAGCATTATTCTCTTTTTTTTGGGTCAAAAGGACATACCAGAAAACCAGAATATTTGTTTTTAACCTCAAGTTTTATGCCACTGGTTCTTGTTCTCCATGGATAGTTCCAGCTTCCCTGGGAAGGCTGTACTAATCTGGGCTGTATTTTGGAAGTCTAAGTAGAACAGGGGGCAGAAAATGCTATTCTTTCTCTCATTTTAAACATGAGTTGTGGTATCTACTCTTTGGAATTAGGAACTTTCTCTCCCACCATCTGCCATTTGCATTCTTGCATTTTTTTTAACTCTTTTATCTTCTCTCATCCTGATCATCTTTTTCTCTTGCCTTGGGCAAGATGGAAGGGGTAAATAGGTATATTTACTATGGGAATATGAAAATTTTACTTTAACATTTCTCTTCTTTCCAAAACACTGACTTTAAAAAATAATTATTCATTTACTTTACTGTTATCATAGGGGTGATGTACAGAAGGATTACAATTACATGAGTCAGGTAATTAGTACATTTCTCATTATACAGTATCTTCTGTTCTACTCATTCCCAGTCCTCCCTTCCATCTCCACCCACGAATTGTATAGTTCACTTTAATCGTGTCCAG
Source organism: Dipodomys ordii (assembly GCF_000151885.1). Lineage (NCBI taxonomy): Eukaryota > Metazoa > Chordata > Mammalia > Rodentia > Heteromyidae > Dipodomys > Dipodomys ordii. Next base: position 12,679,397 of record NW_012267221.1, read on the forward strand.
TGAGTTCTACTGTCGCACTTTTTCATACTTTTCCCTTGATTCCTGTACCCTTCCCCAACCCCTCCAAAAATATACACTTGAATACACCGTATATAAAGAAAAGAGGACAGAATCATCAAAAAATAAAAAAGAAAGAAATAGAAAAGAGATGCCTCTTGTTTTTATGTCTGGAAATTCATTTTGATATGTATATTATTTTCTATAAATACGAAGAGGCACTTAGCCATTGCACCTTTTTGTTTCTCTCCTAAGTTGTACATTCCTAGAATCCTGTACAATTTAATTTAATTTCCACATGTTAGAGAGAGAACATGCACCATTTGTCTCTCTGAGTTTGGCTTACCTCATTTAACATACATTGTTCTAGTTCCATCCATTTCCTTGCAAATGACATTATTTTATTATTTCTAATGGCTGTGTAAAATTCCATTGTGCACAGATACCACATTATTTGGATCCACTCATCTATTCTGGGGCATCTGGACTCAAAACATTGACCTTTGTTTTCTCACTTCACTTTATGTAGTAGAAACCAGACTTGGTCATCTTCTTTTGCTTGTTCATGAATTACACAGTGAGTACATTGTGTAGGAGTGAAAAGTCAAGCTACCTTCTCTCACCCCTCATAAGCAGCTCAGCTGACACTTACATAACATAAAACAGTAAATGTCAGAAAAAAAAAAACAACAAACTATGAAATGAGAGCTTCAGAAGGAAGGACCAAAGACTCAAAGGCCCAGGAAAATCTATTTTCATGCTTCCATTTGGTGAAGAATGGGAAAGATGGGTAAGAAACTGAGGGGGCAGTCCAGCAAGCCTGTCTGTTGGGATTTTTCTTGGCCTTCTTGGATTTTCTGTGGTATGAGACAGGACCCCTTCTGGAATGAAGGTCTATATGAGCTATTATTAGACAAAGCATGACAGAAAGTATCTTTTTGGCCAGCTGTAACACAGCAGATAAAGGAAAAGTAAAAATGGTACTTTTAGGTTTTATGGCTGGCTTGTGAGGAGAGGTATTTTAGTTTCTATGAACCACCTTGAGGAAGAAGAATTCTAGTTTCTGTGGCTTGCCTTAGAGAAGAAAAGGGAGGAGGAGAAAAGGGGGACAGAAATAGGTCGGTAAGAGAGTTTGCCTTGAAGACCTTCCAGGATAGGTTATCATTTTTTTGAGCCTCAACAATTGAGACCTGTTACATTAGGCTTACTTTTGATCTCTTTTGGTTAAAATTATCTTGAGAAATAATCTCTATTTCTTAAAATTGGCTGTAAAACTCTAGTACCACTGATGGCCCTTGGATTTGAGTTTAAAATTTCAGCATCATGAAAACAATGTTTGATGCTTGAAGATGCCACAAGTATTTTATGGGTTCATTCTCATTTATCATTGTCAACTCTTTATTGAACACCAGAATCATAATATTGTTCAATGGACTCTAGCACAGGAACTTGAGCAAAATATGTCTGAGTCAAGCAGAAAAGGTCAGATAAGTTGATGTTAGGGAAATGAACCCTAAGATACGTATTCAAATTTTTTTCTTTCATGCAATTGTTTCTAACACATTTATAAGATTATTTCTTTGTTGCTTTGTATGTCCCTCCCCCACAGTATAACCCGTGTTTTCACTGTATTAGATGTCGGTATAATTTGTGGAGGGGAAGGGGAAAAACAAGTCGTTTAAATAGGGATACAGGTGGACCCAATGCAACAATGAGATGTACAAGTCGTTATGTCGAAAAACGAACTTTACAACTTTGGCAGGGGAGGGGGGGGCAGGGAGGATTGGGGGGCAGGGGGGGATGATGGGAAGGGATGGGAAGGGGAAACAAAGGAAGAGGCTACAATGCTTGATAAGAAATGTATTCATTATCTTGCCCATGTAATTGTAACCCCTCTGTACAGTATTTTCACAATAAAAAAATAAAATTAAATTTAAAAAAAAGATATGTTAAATTCACATAGTTTTTAAAGGAGTGACTCACAAGCTACCATGTGTTAGGAAAAGGCAAAAACCTAAAGTACTTTTTTTTTTCTCTGAATTAGTCCATGGCAACTGTCTCAAGTGGCATCGTAATTATAACATTAATTTGTGATGCTGCTGTTTTTAAGTCAATTCTCATCTTATAAATCACACCTTCAGTAGTAGGTGTAGTTCATTTAGGGATAGAGATGGAGATAGGTGTGAAAAGCAGGAGAAAATCGGCTGAAAAAGAAAACCTCAACTGACACAGGTGAGAATAGAATTAAGGCCCCTACATTTACTTTTTAAAAGGTCATTAAACCCTCATTTGCGATGAGTTGGAAATTAGTTAATTCTGCCAGCAGTTAAAAGTTTAAAGCCCTAAAGCCATTTTATTTAACATATCTATTTAAAGTGGCAGGTTGGAACTGCCTAGATTTAAATCCATTTAGAAAAACCTTTTACGTAGCTTGGGCTCTATGTGCTTGGAGGGTTGTAGAAGATAGACATCCAAGTTTATTTTATAATTAACAAGGTTAAACTAAGCCTTTTGAATCACTAATTGTGGGTTTCCTGCATCAAATGCAGGCCTCCATTGGGGGTAGGGCTTTGAAGGGTAGGAGATTAAATTCTTTTTTTGGGGGGTGGGGAGGTCTGATCGTGGGGCCTGAACTCTGGGCCTGGCACTGTCCCTCAGCTCTTCACCTCAAAGCTAGTGCTCTACCACTTGAGCCACAGCACCACTTCCGGCTTTTTTCTTTTTGCTTATGTGGTGCTAAGGAATCGAACCCAGGGCCTCAGGCATGCAAGGCAAGCGCTCTACCACTGAGCCACTTTCCCAGCCCCAAGATTAAATTCTTTAATGGCCCGGTAGTATGGTTGGGAGTGTTGTAAGTGTTCAAGTGAGATTGGAGAGTCACGTGTCCTAGAGCGTGTAGACAGGCTATATGACCTGGATGAACTTAAAGTCTGGAAGTCTTGTGTTCTTTACACTGTAAAACCAGGCCAACAAACTAATTGTAGTGCTTCCCAGACCAGGGTCCTTTTCAGTAAACCACAGAATAGAAACAAAGACACAGGCAATGGTGGATTCCATGTTCATAGGATTCCCACAGTTCCCAATTTCTCCTCCTCTTAGGACCTACTTCCCTTTCTCAACTGGACATTTTATGTGCATACAAGAGAAGACATAGAATGAAAAATATCTGAATTTCTTTGTAAACTCTAGTTGGAGGCATCTACCTACAGTAAATTTTCAGTCTTACTAGAAAGTTATAACTTGTGCTCAAAGTGTATCTTAATGTGGCTATCAGAATAATAGTCTGGTATGATAAAATAATCTTAATTCACAGTAAAACTGTCTGCGTGTGGTACATTGTTTGAAAAATATTGCTTCTCTAGGTAGAATTCCCAGCATCTCAATTTTCTGTCTTTTAAATTGTGTCTAATTAAAGGATTTCACATTCCTTCATAATTGCCTTCTCAAGCAGAAAAAAAATGACAGAACCACCTTTGTGTTTTTCTTATGAAAGACATTTTGTTAATATTTGGGTGGGTTATTTCACCTGAAATGAGTTAATTACATAAATTAGGCTCCCTTCACGAACAATATCCAGGAGTTGGTGGAATGAGCCTGAGCTAGATCACTGTCAGCCCAAGTTCCCATCTTCCTCTCTAACTTTCCTTTCACCTTCCTCACTATAAAAACAACAGTGCTTGGAATCCTGTGCTATTTCTGAATAATATAGAAGCATAGATGCTTAAAAATCATTTTCAATAATTTTATTAATCTCATAAAAAAGTGATGAGAGCACGTCAGGAATCCTGGACTCATAATGTCCAAGGCCAAGTAGTCTTCTCATGTGCATGCACTCCCCCAAATATGTTTTTGTTGGTTAACCTGATAAGGAAAGAAAAGTCAAAATAAGACTCACTGTGGGGATTGTACATAGGTCACTCAGCTACTCAGCTTTCAACAACCTTCATTGACGCAGAAAAGACTGTAGGCTAAATTCCCTTCCCCAGACATCAATCACCATTTTCTGGAAACTAAAAAAGGATTAATGATTTTTTTTTTTGCACCTTGACTTCACATAGAAAAAACACTTACAAAATCCTGAAATGAAGAACTTGCTGATGTGAAGTTTGCCATCACATCTGCATCAGCCTGCCCTATAGACTTTGTCCCTACCTCCTAATAAAGCAACCAAAAAAACACATCTCTCTCTCAAACTTTTCAAAGATTGTGTAACATCACCCTCATTCTCAGCTCTCAATGAGAGGGTGAGATTGTATTTTATTCTCTTACAGACTCAAGGGATCTGTCCATTTCTGCATCTCATACTATAATATACTCCAAAATCATTGCAAGATCCTGTTTTAAAATACAGATTCTAATTCATTAGGCTGAACTTGGAACTTGCAGTTCTGTACTCTCAACAAGCTTCCCACAGACCGCTGTTGGCCAATAGCTCAATAGAGCTTTGAGTACGGGTCTGAGATAGAAGCTTTCAAGATATGTGGATTATGAACCACAATGAAAATTGGCATTTTGTTTTATGCATTATATTTAGACACATATGTAATATATATGCAAATGTGGATATAAGTGAATGTGAACCCTAATTTTATATACATGCATGTAATATATATGTGAATAAGATATCAATGAAACTGAATAGTTTAATGAAACCATTCTTATTTATTTCTTTCATATTGTCTGAACGTATTTTATTTGTCACCACTCTGGTTTAGGTGACAAATCTATGCATGTGAAAAAAAATCTTATAGATCCATACAAAAACATGCATCTAATGAGTGTATGAATGTACATGATGACAGGTTTTGTTATTGCACTGAAGTTAGGCATAATGTTGGAAGTGAGGGAGATAAAGAGTAGGAATGTTTCCTCTGTGTATTTCTCTGCAAATTCCTGTCCATTTTTACTATTTCAAAATAGAAGGGGAAACATAAGTGAATTGGGACCTGTAAAACTGGTTTTAAGACTACTACTGCTGGGCACCTGTGACTCAGGACTGGAATCCTGGCTACTCAGGAGGCTGAGATCTGAGGATCTCTGGTTCAAAGCCAGCCCAGGCAGGAAAGTCCGTGAGACTCTTACCTCCAATAAACTACTCAGAAAACCAGAAGTGGCACTGTGGCTCAAGTGGTAGAGTGTTAGCCTTGAGCTGAAGAGCTGGGGGACAGCACCCAGGCCCAGAGTTCAAGCCCCACCACCGACAAAAAAAAGAAAGAAAGAAAGAAAAAGAAAAGACTACTACTGTTCAGAGAGTAGGAGTGTATAAAACATTTGTCCAGGATATTAAAACCTTGATGGGTAGCTTTTCTCAACAGGATAGCCCACATGTTGAGGAAAAGAGGAAACTGTTAGCTGTTGGAAATGATGGATATATTATAATCACCCTTTATCTGACCATTACATATTGTATTCATATATAGAAATTTCATGCTGTGTCCATAGCTATAACACATCAATGAAAGTTCAACTTTTCAAAAGGGAACCCACTGAGTTCTGGTTTTGTGGAGGGTGTGTATGTGTGTCTGTGTGTCTATGTGTGTGTGTGTGCTTTAGAGTCTGTGAAAATGCAGTCTAAATCCAGGACACAAGAAGACTTGCTGGAGGTATTAAGTAAAGAACGAGTTTGGGAGAATGAGGGAAATTCTTGGTAGAGGTGAGCCTGGAAAAAGGTCAAAGCTTCGCTTAGCATCATCTCATATGGTCACATGAACATAGCTTTTGACCTTTTCTGCTTGTCTGGTAAGATTATCCTAGACATATAATAGTTATTGCAAATAAGGGAAACTATGGAACCTGTGTTTCTTTGGATCTGGCTTAATTCACTTAATATAATTTTTTCCAAGTCTTTCCATTTCATAACAAATAGGTGGTATCATTCTTTCTGATGGAGGCATAGAATTCCATTCTGTATATATACCACATTTTCTTGATTCATTCATTTACTGAGGGGCATCTGGGTTGTTTCCATATCTTAGCTATGGTGAATAATGCTACAATAAACATAGTTGGGCTGATAGCTTTACTGTGGCCTTGTTTGGGTAAATGCCCAGAAGTGGGATTGCTGGGTCATAGGGGAGCTCTATATGGAGTCTTTTGAGGAACCTCCATATTGCTTTCCAGAGTGGTTGAACAAGTTTACACTCCCACCAACAATGCAATAGCGTTCCCTTCTGTCCACATCCCCTCCAGCACCTGTTGTTATTAGATTATAGCCATTCTAACTGGGGTGAGGTGGAATCTCAATGTTGGTTTGATTTGCATTTCTTTTATGGCCAGGAAAGTTGAGCATTTCTTCATGTGTCTATTGGCCATCCTTCTTTCCTCTTCAGAGAAGTTTCTCTTTAAGTCTTTAGCCCACTTATTAATGGGGTGGTTTCTTTGAGGATTTGTTGTTGGGGATTTAATTTTTTGAGTTCTAAGTATATTTTAGATATGAGATCCTTGTCTGTTGTATAGCTAGTGAAGATCTCCCAATCCGTGGGCTTTCTATTGATCTTGCTAGCTATGTCCTTTGCCATGCAGAAGCTCTGCAGTTTCATGCAATTCCATTTGTCCAACCTTTCTTTGATTTGCTGTGTTTCTGGGTCTTTATTTAGAAATTTTCAGTCTGTGCCAAGGAGACCTAGAGTTTCTTCTATTCTGTCCTGTAATGTTTCATTTCAAGGTCTTTGATCCATTTGGAGTTGATTCTGGTGCAGAGTGATAGATAAGAATCTAGCTTTAGTTTTCTACAGGTGTTTAACCAATTTTGCCAACACCATTTATTGAAGAGGCTGTATTTCTTCCATTCTACGTTTTTAGCTTCCTTATCAAAGATTAGTTGGCTATAGGTCTTTGGGTTCATTTCTAGGTCTTTAGTTCTACTCCATTGGTCCTCAGGTCTGTTCTTGTGCCAGTACTAAGCTGTTTTGAGTACTATGGCTTTGTAGTAGAGTTTGAAATTTGGTATTGATATTCCTCCAGCACTGTTTTTTCTGCTAAGGATTGTTTTTGCTATTCGGGGACTTTTATTATACCATATGAGTTTTTGGTTTGCTTCTTCTATTTCATTGATGAATTAGGTTGGGATATTGATAGGTATTGCATTGAAATTGTAGATAGCCTTCCTTTGTTGCTGTTGTTTTTAATGTAATATGTGACTTTTTTGTTTCTTTTGTATGTTCTTCCCCCTCTGGTATAACCCCTGTTGTCACCATGCATCTTGTATATAAATTTTTCTAATTTGGGGAAGGGAAATAACAAAATGTTGAAACAAGGATACAGGTTGACCCATTGTAGCAATGAGATGTACAAGACACTATGTTGAAAATGAACTTTACAACTTTAGTGGGGAGAGGGAGAAGTTAGGAAGATGAGGAGGCAAGGGATAGTAGGGGAAAAACAAAGGAAGAGGTAACAATGCTCAATAGGAAATGTATTCATTACCTTACTCATGTAACTGTAATCCCTCTGTATAGTATCTTTACAATAAAAAAAATTTTAAGTTCAAAGCTTGGAAATAGCCATGAGTTTTAGCCCTTAGTTTACACTACAAGGTCCAGAAGGCAATTTTATATGTTTGCTTGTTAGGTATTGTGATGGAGCAACTGTACCATTCAAACGACAAAATTGTAAGACCTTATTCCCAATCATATAAATCACAAGATAAATATAGAGTAAGGAGAAAAAGTAGGTGAATTCTGTCATAAAATTCAATTGCATATACATTGAAATGGAGCTAGTTAAATTGAAGGGATAATTGGGGTTGAGAGAGATGGGAGAGAACAATGGAAATGTGACATAGAAAAGATGTATTATACTTATAAACTGATAAGTTGAACTAAAACCCCTCCATGCAACTAAAGATAATTTTTAAAATTTTAACTATATAGAGAGAAGATGGAAAAGCACATTCATTGGCCAGTTGATTATGGATATATAGTGCAAATGTCACAAGTTGCTAAAAGATACAGATAATAGCACAGTTGTTTCATACTTATACCTGGTTTGTGAACTGATCTACAAAGAATAAATTTCACTGGGTGCCAATGGCTCATGCCTGTTATCCTAGAATCTATAATCAGAAGGATGAGGGTTTGAAGCCAATCAGACAGAAAAGTCCTTCATGAGATTCCATCTCCTAAATAACTAGCAAAATGCTGGACTAGAGATGTAGCTCAAGTGGTAAAGTGCCAGCAAAGCAAACAGGCCAACCAAGTGTGAAGCCCTAAGTTCAAAGCCCAGTACTGCCAACACACACCAAGAGAGATAGAGAGAAAGACAGAGGAGAGAGAGAGAAGAGAAAAGAGAAGGAATTTATACCATTTTTCTTAAAGTTTTATTTCTTGTCATTCTCTTCATTTCTGCTAAGATACATCTTCCTTTCCTAACTAAATAATTCTTAAACATTATTTTGCTTTCATAATCTTATTGCAGATAAATCAGAAATCTCTGCAATGTCTAATTTAGAATAGAAGAGGGCTTTTTCTGCATGGTATAATAATTCATTTCAATTAGCATGATGAAACAAACTGAAGAGCCATTTTTCACAGAAAATATTATAGAGGAGTTCAGGGAAATATTAAAGATGTTTCTAGAAGCATAAAACAAGCTTACACATGCACTTAGTTGCCCTAAGGATAAAAAGAAGATTGCAAATTATCTTATCACACAGATAAGAATGCTCAGTTCTCTTCAGCACTTGAGGTGAAACAGGATCATATCTGACTTATTTATAGTCACTCAATATATAGTCTCAGGGTATGTCCCATAAAAATATCTCATTTATTTGCATTATCCCTTTCTAATGCACTTTTCAAAGGAAAAGATAGAATTGAGTCTATTGTGAGTTTTAATAAAAACATTATGGGAAATACCCATAGGAACAAACATTCTTCCAGGAATTGAATGATACGGAATAAAACTGATATCATTAAGGCTTACCAAGACATTTCTGCTACAAGCTTAAGGGAGTTTCAAATTTTGTGAACAAACTTTGTAGAAAAGCACATGTATTTAAGACAAAGTTTGTTTTTGCCTGTGGATGTGAGTGTTTGGGGAGATTGTCCGTGGAATGGCCAGCTGACTTGTGATATACTAATGAATAGAGAAATAAGGGAGGTTAAAAAAATCTATTAAACTGATTGGGGTTCAATGCATTTGGGCTGCATTTAATTTTCTGTGTGAAGAAAGAGATCAGGAATGCAATAAAGTCAATGATAACTGGAATGAAACACCGTGGAAAAAAGGAGACAGCAAAAATGGCCAACATTGAAAGGTCAGAGAACATCCTAGAGACAGGAAATAAACTTTAAGCAAAATAGAAGGCAGAATTTCTGTGTGTGAGAATAAGAGCCACTGTGGGAAAAGTTGACATAAATCATCAGGTGTTACCTGAATGCAAGTTAGCATGAGTATAGATATCTTATTTATTAGAAATATCAGCAGCATAGATGTTTTGCATGGATCTATACAATAAATATTTTAATTCACAACAAAAGCAATATCCTATTTACCAAAGCTTACTTCCTATTTTATTATAAGGCTTTTTCTTGAATGGAAATAAATAACCTGCCTTTTCTGTCCTAAGAAACCTTCATTTATAAGTATGAAATCAAATAAGCAATTTCCTTCTTTTGTTAAATTTCCTTTTGCTGCTGCCAGTCAAAACCATTTGGAATCAGCATGTTATATGCAATATTGTATATAGGGAAAAATGTCATTGCAAGGTTATTTGAAGTATAACATAACCAATGTCTTTAGCTAAATGTACATCAGTTAGGTATCCAATATCTTGAGCAGCAGCCTTGAATAAGGCAAATTCTGAATTAGCATCCAAATGCTTTTAATAGTGGAATTATAGCAAATTGTCATATCCAAGGGTATCTTTGGATTCTACAAAGCCTCATTCACAGAACTCAAATGTCCATGGATTTGTTGAAAGTTAATAATCATGAAAATGAGCATTTGTTAAAATGGCTCCACTCCTGAAGTACATATTTGTAACTGTCCTACTAGGGCCCTCTTCCCTTGCCTTTCTGCCTGGGAGATTCTGAGACAGACCAGATGATGTACTGGAATGATGCTGGGGTAACAGACAGAATAAACAGGCTTGTATAATTCACACAGGTCACCAGCAAGCCTGCTGCTGTCTAGAGCTTCCAGTAACATTCATATTCTCTTTTTTCTCCTCAAGCATTCTGTTTAGTTTTTCTCATATATCACTATGTTATGTAAATATTTAGACTGGCCCTTCCTGGCACTATACACCTATGTTATGTTTTTGAAATTGTGACTCGTCCTCTTCCACCCACTTGTGGGAAAGACTGTTTTGCCTACATATTTTTCCCCAGTCACATGTATTCTGCATTTTTTTTGGCAGTGCCACTTGGCTCTGAGAAGGAGTGTTAGTTAACAGGGCTTTTTCTTCCTCTTGTTAAGTAAAGGAATGAGCTGGAATCTGTTCCATTTTGCTGTCATGGGCAGAGATGGGGAGGACCCAAAAGGAACCCTGTATGCTCTTTACCTCTGCTTGGGGTGCTCCTAACCCTGCTTCCAGAGACTAAATGGAAGTTGGAATAAGTCATCACCTCTATCATCCAATGGTCCTGATACCTCTCTATGAAGGACATAGGAAAACTTTCCATAGGAGCTAAAGGGCAGCAATGCAATTGTCAAGGGGACTAGGAGACTGGCCTTGAAACTGTATATGTCCCGCAGATGTACTTTTTCCATTTGATTGCGTGTTTATTGGAGGAGAATGATGGGGTTTATGGGGGAGGATTACAGTTCCCTCCCTTCCACCACTATTGCCCTGCATTTAGCCTTCACAAAAGCCTGCTGACAGGTACCTCTTTTCAAGGCACTTGAACCATGGAAGTGCAATATATGTTTACAAACTATATATGCTTTTCTCTTAGGTGCTTTGTTAAGCACATGAATGGCAAACAGAAAGAACTTATCTCAAAAATCAGCAGGGTAGCACTAACTGGAATGTAATTTTACAAAAGCTGGCTATCTTTCAACAAGAGTGGGTGGATTTTTAGCACTACAAATGTTTGTGTATTTTAAAGTATTTGCCATGGAGACAAAGCTGGGAGAAACATCCCATTAGCCACAGACGGCTACAGACTGTTCTGATTATCCACGTCCAAAACTGAGCTGGCTAGAGCTTTGTGTTGTTTGCAGGATTTATAAGTGCTCCATTTTCTAGCATACTAACCTAGAACTTAGAAATTTTGGATCTATGTTATCATGTCATTTAGAGTTACATTTAAATTGGTTCTTAGGGCTTGTGGATGTAACCTTTGTGTAAGTGTGTGTGTGCGTGTGTGTATGTTAAGTCTAACATATACATATAGTGTTAACAAAGAAAGAAATGAAATACTTGTAAGAAGTATCCTAGAACACTGGTTAAAAATCAAAATGGTCATGTATAGAAAATGCAAGAAAGGAACAATGAATTGTCTACCCTAAGTTATTGGCAGGGAATTATGATTCTTTATTTTAGTTTTAAAAGTCATAGCCTCTATTTTTAAAAGTGACTTTTATTTCAAGTGCAAGGAGAAAAACATGAATTATAAATAGCCAACAGAAAATATACCACTGCATATAAATAATCCATTTTTTGTCTTACCAATATTTTCCCACTAAAGAAAATAGAAGAAAAAATTGGGAGGAATATTCATAAGCAAATGTTGCTTTAGGTAGTTGCACAATAAAAACCCTAACATCAGACAGAGTTGCTTTGAAGTTATCCATGGCTGAGCAAGGTAGTAGCAGTTGGGCAGAATAAGGGAAAAGACAAAAATAAAATAAAATAAAATAAAAAGCCTTAAGGTCATATAAAGGTGAAAGAAAATAGGTCACAGAAAATTAATCCTTATCATCTGAGCAGCACTGCTGCTAAATTGAACCACAGTGGAAGTTGGAGCTGCCAGAAAATTTAGTGAAAAAGACCTCGCACAATCCAGTCTACAACTACAACATTTTAAACTGCTTTCTCTGGATGAATTTTAGTGGAGATAATACCAACTATTTTTTTTCTCACATAAACTATGAAAGATTCTAATTGACTTGTTTATTGTTTTCTCTTTGGGGCAAGTAAGATAGCAGATCATTTTAATAAAAAGAACTGGGATGAGAAACATTTTAATGAGGAAATGAAATGCCTGGTATAGATATTCTGAGCAAATAAAATTTTGCTGACTCCTTCCAAAATTGTACTTTCCTGGCTCATTTTGGGAAAAAAATACTAGTAATTCAAGTGCATATTTGTGGAAACTAAAGTTATTTAAATAACTATAATGAGGTTTTCATATGCCTTAAATATATTTCTGTTCAAAAGAGGACCTGCAGATATATTTATTACACAATTTGGAAACAGGGGAAATAGAGAAATTTTAAAGCATTCTAAAGTCTTATTTGTAGGATTTTAAATTTGTATTAAGAACCACTAATAGTTCTAATTCTAAAGCCAACATTTTGACTAGTGATTCTAATAGCAGTTCTGTTTGCTCTTGCCCGTCAACTCATTAGCTAAGGTACTGAATGTATATTGAAGACTTCCAAACCTAAATTAGCCCAAGTCAGCAACATTAGCCCAACAAACCAACTTCAGTGACCAATGAACAGAGAAAATAGGACATCAGCATCTGGGGAAATACTTTGCTGAAGGAATAACATTGAATATCCACCATCATTTATTTCCAGCCCACGTTGCTACTGACTTCAATACAGCATTTTCCAAAAGATAATCTGGACTGCTACCTTCCAAATTTGAGCTGAGATGTTTATCAGGGATCTCTCTATTATATTTTGCTCATAACTAAGTAAAACTAGACAGACATAAAAAGCTAAATTCATGACACCTCTCAAATAATGGCCAATCTTCATATGTAAAGAATGCTTTGGATTTATTTGTGTTTCAATGGAGGCCTACACATCTGTTACTTATTTTGGAGCAACAGCTATCACATATGCAAGCATCATTTGCAGTTAAATTGCTGCATTTCCATCTAAAATTACATGAGAAGAATCCAATTCTTTAGAAGCAAATTCCTTTATAACAAAAGGATCTTCCTCACAAGGGTACCAGGCAGCACACTGCATGTGCATAACTATATGATCAGCTTCTGTCATCACTGGTATAGTAACAGCATGCTTACTTTCCTTACTTGAGAGGATAAACCCAGAGCAACATCCATTAAGAGTACAGGTGCCTTCCATTTCCTCGACAATTGAGGCCAAATATTTACTCAGGTTCTGATTAGAAGAATGATTTGAATTATACTACTTCATCCCAAACTTTCTGTCCCAAGACTTGACTTCATTTGGCCCACCTGTTTCTTTGCCCCTCTACCCTCAATAAGCACAGTTCTGTATGTATACCATGTATACAGTTCTGTGTGTATAACATTTTCATCTCCAAGAAAATGTTTTAAACCTTGGAGGAAATATGACTTGAAGAGTACTTCCATCCCTTCTCACTACTAATAGAACTTACTTGATTGACATGACTCTATACATGGTTTAAGAAGGAATACAAAGGGCTGGGAAGGTGGCTCAGTGGTAGAGCCCTTGCCTTGCATGCCTGAGGCCCTGGGTTCGATTCCTCAGCACTACATAAGCAAAAAGAAAAAAGCCAGAAGTGGCACTGTGGCTCAAGTGGTAGAGCGCTAGCCTTGAGTTGAAGAGCTGAGGGACAGCGCCCAGGCCCAGAGTTCAGGCCCCACGACCAGACCCCAAAAAAAAAAATTTAAAAAAAGAAGGAATACAAAGCCATACCCCAACAGGGAATCTATTCTCATTGTCTATATCTAAACCTGACTGCCCATATTCTCCTTTTCGCTTCTTCTGTCTTCTTTAGCAAACAAGAACAGCTGCTTTGTCCATTTCCACAAAGGCTAATTCGAGAGGGAATAACATATTGGCTTTAGATCCAAGCTACATTCTTCAGTCCAAGCCTGGCAAAGAATATACTTTTAATTCCTATTTGACCTCTTTTATTCACTCCTCAAATAGTTGAGAATTCAGAGGAAGAGGTAAGTCATGTGGGTTCTTGAAAATATCACTTCCCATGACAGCCATTATCTTACTAAGTTTTAATGTTATCTTGGCTGAGGCCTTCATGCCAGACCCTAGGCCACCTGACAGCAAGATCTATTTCTTTCACTTTTGCAAGCCCTGAGCTAATGTACAATGTAATACTCAATGCTATTTGTATTCATAAATTTATTATAACACTGACACCTACTAAAATAATAAAATGATAACCTTGTTTAAAAAGACTTCATTTGACACAGTATGGTGGTTCATACTTGTAATTCCAGCTACTGGGATGGTGGAGATAGCAAGACTACAGTCCTAGGCCAGCCTAGGGATAAAAGCATAAGGTCTTATCTGACCAAAAAAAAAGGCAAAAGCAAAAAGCTCATGTAGCAAGTTTTAAGAAGTAGTGTGCTTGCTTAGCAAGTGCAAGGTGCTGAGTTCAAACCCTAGTACTATCAAAAAACAAAACAAATGCAAACAATTTCACTTGAGCAAAATAATTACCTGAGTGGCATTAATAACTATAACACCATTATCTGGGGGGACAGTATCATACTGATTTGTTCTAATGAATATTAAAAGCACTAACATGTGAGCATTAAATGGGCAGCTTATAAATAGCAAAAGTTTATTTCTCAAAGTGCTGGAGGCTAGAAATCTGAGATCAGGGTAAAGCATAGTCAGGGCTTAATGAGATCTCTCTTTTGGATTGTAAACTGCCAGCTTTTTGTACCCTCACATGACAGAATGAGGGCTCCCTGAGGCTCATTTTGTTTAAAATTTATTTTTAAGTAGTTGTACAGAGGGGTTTTAATTCAATATGTCAGCTTGTGAGTACAGTACATCTTAATCCATAGTTCTTCTCCATCTCTCCCAAACCCACACATCTCCTCAAGTTAGCTGGTTCCATTTTCATATGTACGTTTAATATTATGACTGCAATTTGCCTTCCTCCCTCCATTTGTCTACTCCCTCTGTATTTTCCCAGCTAGATTCATGTCTTTTTTTTCCTTTTCCAATTTTATTTTAGTTTTAAAATTACAACAACAGCAAACACTTGTTTAAAAAGGGAAGGGAGGAAGAGTACACAAGTGAGTGATCTTCCTATTTAAAAATTAAAGGAAGACAGCTGTACAGAATTTCTTTCTTCTAGCTCCTGATATAAGGAGTATGGACTTGCTCTAGCCATGAATATACACATATAGACACATGCACGAGGCATAAAACTACTCAGCAAATTCCATCAACTACTTATGTCCAATTCTCCTCACTCCCTACTACTAGCAAAGACTCAGAAGCAAAAAGAGATTGTGAAGCTTTTAAGTGGTGGGGCTGAAGCCACAGCAGACCAAAGAAAGCCACCCTGTACACAGGAGGAACAGAGAAGGATACAATCTACTGATTGGGTGGAAAAACCCCAAATTCAACAGGGCACACTGAAGCACGTGGTTGATAATCCCCCCCGCCCCTTTCCTTTACAAATTTCTACTACCAGTTATCAAGAAACTTTTGTCTAAGCCAGAGAAAGCTCCCTGCTCCCATGAAAAAGTTCCAAGCTGACTGAGAGGAGCTACATCTTCTGCAGAATTCTCCCTCCTCCCCCTAAAACAATAAAGAGGCTACAGAGCAGAGTAACAAGAAGTGAAGAGAAAATTGGCCTTGACACCCTTACTTCCACTACCTGGTGGTCAATTTTCCACCCTCTCTTCCCCACTAAAAGCTGAAACTCCCTGAGTACCCCACTTAAGAGTTCCTGGGGCCCCTCTCAATAAGCAGAACAAACTTGCATATGTCTTTCTCATCTGCCTCAAGCCACCCACTAAATCCAAAAGCCTACACAAGATCCTAACCCCAGAAGAGCGACAGCAAATGGCCAGAACATAGAAGTACATTCTTGCATGACTTGTTAAGGAAAACCAAGAATTAGACCACAATTTCTTGAAGTATCAGAATTCTGTGTCTTAAAAAGTCAAACTAGAATGGGCAAAGGGTTGCAGGTGAGGATTAAGAGAAAAGAAAGGATCAAGTATTTACAGAAAAAAAAGGAGAGAGAAAAGAATGTGTGTCATATCTTCTTGCCCACCCCTTTCACACTGAACTTGGCTTTGGGCTTCACTGGTTTGGCCACCTAAGGCTTGGATTCTTTGTCGGGTTGGATTTGACAACCTTGAGGGTTGTTTTGTTTTTTCATTTTGGGTTTTTTTTTTTTTTTACTTTCTTGGGTATGGCAACTGGCTTCTTCTTAACTTTCTTTACTGCAGTGATTTGGGGCTTCTTGTTAGGGCTTGATGTTAGGGAGCAGCAGCCAATGAGTCCCTCATGGACTGCCACACTGGAGGTGGGCTCCAAGCCAGGGCTCTGGCTGGAGTAGGCTCAGGCCTGGCCTCTGCCTGGGCTGTCTCACTTTGCCCACTCTGCTTCTCGAGACTCATGTCTTAATGGCACTGATCTCATTCGTGTGAGTTCCATCCTCATGATCTCATTACCTCCAGAAGTTCATATCTCATAGTATTGAATTAGAAGTTAGGACTTCAATATAAGAATCTTGAAAGGATACAGACACCTGGTTCATAGAAATCTCTTTCTGGCTACTCCCCTACTACTCAGCCTTATCACATATACACGCTGTTCTAACTAGCTATGATCACCTCCGATTAAGCTATCAAGAATCCAATGTGTGTCATATCAGGAATCTCCAATCTCTTCCTGAGGAAATAAACATCTTGCTTCCCCCTCCCCTCCATAATTGCCTTAAACTTCAGAATCTCAGCCCTAAGCTATGTGCTTCTGTTCTCAAAAAGAGAAAGGAAGGCCCAAAGCAAGGTGATGTGAACTTCTGAAAATCTTCACAATCCTCATGAAATTTCTTGAACTTTTGCACAGAAATTCACAAATCTTCTTGATTTAAATCAGAATCATGCTTAATATTTTTCCTATAAGTATATGTGGCTTTATGCATGAGCAAATTCAGGCAAATTGCTGTTTGTACTAATAAGTGGCAGCCTATCTTCAAAAACTTCATTTTAGAATCATTTTAATACTAACAGGACAATTGCCCACATGCTGGGCACTAAACCAACCTAGACTGTAAAATCCAAAGAGAAAGTTGAACAATTGTAAGCAAATATTTCCCTTGTTTGCTTCAGCTACCTGTAAACAAATCTTCACTATTTTGTTATGTCATTGTCATTATTTTTCAGGCTGACAATAAAGGCTGTGGTCAAGTGCTTTTGCTATTATACACACCTAAAATTCTCAATTTCCATATACTTTCAGATAATTATTATAACAACTGATTTGTTTCTTGCCAAAAAATTAACATTTTGTTGTTCCTCTTCCCTTCCCTAATTCAGATAAACCTATATACACTACACAGAGAAACATATATACAATAGACAGAGTACCAAAATCAGGGAAGGGGAACAACAAAATGGTGAGACAAAGGACAAAGGGTGAACCAATTAAACAGAGATATTCATAAGACAGTAGGGCCTTGTGGGGAGGGAAAGTGGGAGAAAAATGAGGGAGGGGTAACAATGTTCAACAAGAAATGTACTCACTACCTTACATATGTAACTGTAAACCCTCTATACATCACCTTGACAATAAAATTAAATTTAAAAAATTAACAGCACTAAAACTGTATTTTCTTCTACACATTCTGGCCCATTAATGTAACTGAGTTCACTAAAGGAATCTCTTAATCTACCAAAATAAATTCTTTTCAAATAACTTGTCTCTAGTCCTCTTATTAGAGGACAAAAAAGGGATGGATTTAGTTTTATATTTGGAGGGAATATATATTTATAGGAAATGACTGAAGAAGTAGAGGGAGTTACAGAACGTGAAACGGGAAAAGTGTTGGAGGAGAAAATGGAGAAGACATGTCAGCATGTAGAAGAATGGAGGGAAATGTATCAGCATGTAGGCATGGGAAATAGAATGATGGATGAGGGAGCATGGAGGAAGATGGCAGAGGAGAAACTGAAGGCCAAACAAACTCTCACATAGAAAGCAGTTTTAGTGTTCCAGTGAACAGTCCTAGGCTAGAGAATCATACCAAGTGTGCCATCACAGTACAAAGAGTCTGGCCAGAGAGGCAAAATCCAGACAAGGAGACAGATCTGAGCACTTGCCGATAGCCATAGCTGTGGTGGCGACAGCAGCATCGGCCATGGCCTCCATACCAGCAGACAGAGTCCAGGACAAAGGCACCAGATGCGGCACATGAGCAGATTCTACTCAGAACCAGCAAGAACTGACAAGGAGCAGAAATCTTCATCCTGCAGATCACAGACCAGAGACAGCCCAGGAACCAAGAGTCTGACAAGAGTAGAACCCTGACATCCTCACTCCTTCTCATGGAGCAGTGGTGGGAAGTCAGCCCCTCCCCCACCACTGGAGAAGATCTCCATCTTTGATACTGACAAAGGCCCAGCTGAGCAGCTAGCTCTAACTCAGGCCTTGGAAAAAAACAAAAAGAGCCATTTAGCAGGTCACAGGAACCTGACCTGACCTGTCAGGCTCAACTCTACCCAGGGGAAAGTCACCCTGCCCAGGCAGAGGCAGCTCCGCCCCAGGAGCAGTGACTTTCTTCACTGGGTAAACAGAGTCAGGGGCTGCCCCTCTCTACAGCAGCCTAGGCAAACAGTTGAAACTCAGTAAACATAAACCCAGAGAATGGCTCCAGGCTGGGCTCTGTGAGTATTTCAGGAGCTAGCCCAACAGGGAAAAGTTACTAATTGCTGTTAGGACTCAACCCTATCTAGAACCTAGCCTCATCACAGCAACTCCAAGCTAGGGAAAACAGCCATCTCTCTCTTTTGTGATACTCAAAGCAGATCTCCCTCCCACTGAACTAGCCTGGGAGGAGGATCACAAAATCCTGGGTAACACAGAGCATTTTTCCGACTGCTCAAATAAACTGACTTAATAAACCAATCAAGCCACAGGAAAACCAAACACCACAAGCAGACCAGAGACTCCACCAAGAGACTGGTTATGGACAGAGGGGAGATACAAGATCTTCCACACACACACACACAAAAAAATCAAAGAACACTTTTTTCTATCTTTTTTATTTTGATTTTTTTAAAAAAATGTTTCCCTTTTTTTTCTTTCATAATTTCTATTTTAGGTGTGTATGTGTGTGTGTGTGTTTGTGCTTTTTTGTTAAATATTTTAACATTTTAGTTCTTTTTCTCTTTCTTTTTTCTTTTTTCTCTCTCTCTTTTTGTTATTTTTTTTTGGCACGACTTAATTGCTTTTCTGCTCATCCCCAGATATATATGCATCATCAGTTATTAGGCCTTATCTCCCATTGTGTACATAATTAATCCAGAAATTTATGATTCAATTCACAACCTCTGAGGCTTAACTTCTTTAATAATAGTATTATCTCTTTATACCTATATAATTTTCAGGTATTCCAAATTAAGAATTTTTATTTTTTATTTTTTCATGTTTCCATTGTATCTCTCCCCTCCTCTTATCCTATCCTTTTCTTCTCTCTATATCATTTCTTTATGCTTACATAAGTTTTAAGTGTTTCATGTTTTTAATTTAAATTTTGGTTTTTCCATTTTTTCTTTTTTTTAAAAAATCTCTCTCCTATCATTCTGTCCAGTCCATTTCCCTCTCTGAGATTAGGACTTAGTTAAATTCACTCCACTTTTACTTCTCCACATCCCTATTATCCTATTTTTCTCCTCCCTAAATCTAATAATTTCTGGTTTGCTGAATCCTTCTTGGATGTTCTTAGCCCATTAATCCACAGCTGTTTGATGTTGAATAGATTGTATCTATTGAACTAGATTGTATCTGCACACATTTTGACTGTGCAACTATAGGACTCTGGTTGATGCTTGCCTTAAAATAGTGTTTAAGAGGGGGGTTCTGGGAAGATGGTGGAGGAGAAGCTGGAATCTGAACAAGCTCTCGCATAGAAAGCAGTTTTAGAGTTCCAGTGAACAGTCCTAAGCCAGAGAATCACACAAAGTGTGCCATCACAGGACAGAGAGTTAAGCAAGAGAGGGGAAGCCAAGGCAAGGAGACACATCTGAGCACTTGCCAGCAGCCGACGCGGCGGTAGCAGGATCGCGGAGGCGACCGCAGGGCACCCAACCTGAGCCACAGAGAGTCCAGGACGAAGGAGCCAGACGCAGTGGGAGAGCGGATTCTACTCAACACCAGCAAGAACCGACAAGGAGCGGACATCTTCATCCTGCAGTTTGCAGACCAGAGATGACCCAGGATCCAAGACTCGGCATGAGTAGAAGCCCGACATCCTCACTCCTTCTCAGGGAGCAGAGGAGGGAAGGCCACCCCTCTCCCCCCAGCACCAGTGATCTCCATCTCAGATAATGACAAAGCTTGGAGGAGCTGCCAGCTCCAACTCAGGCCTTGGAATAAAACGAGTCATTTAGCAGGTCACAAGAACTTAACCGCGAAGTGACCTGCCAGACTCAGCTCCATCCAGGGAAAAGTCACCCAGCTCAGGCGCCAGCCATTGGAGTGGCTTTCCTCACTGGGTAACCAGAGCCAGAGGCTGCCCCTCCCTCTAGCAGCCT
>NW_012267221.1:12706040-12709750 GCF_000151885.1 Dipodomys ordii
GGGGGGGAAGGGGGGGAAGGAGAAGGATTGGGATTGGGGGGGATGGGGGAGGCTGGGAAGGGATGTGAAGGGTAAACAAAGGAGGAGGCTGCAATTCTTGGTAAGAAATGTACGCATTATCCCGCCCATGTAATTGTAACCCTTCTGTACAGTATGTTCACAAATAAAATAAAATAAAATTTAAAAAAATAGTGTTTAAGCACAAGATTGGTGTTACTTTTATACCAAATGGGCAGAACAAGCTGTAGAAACACAAGAAAAATGGCAAGTCCAAGTATCTCAACTCCCACTCATGATAATCAGGTGACAGACAGTAAATGAATAATCCAGAGGAGAGTTCCCAAAAAGCTCTACAAACACTACTGGTAAACTCTACAAACACTATTGGTAAACATGGT
Organism: Dipodomys ordii; assembly: GCF_000151885.1. Taxonomy (NCBI): domain Eukaryota; kingdom Metazoa; phylum Chordata; class Mammalia; order Rodentia; family Heteromyidae; genus Dipodomys; species Dipodomys ordii. Next base: position 12,706,439 of record NW_012267221.1, read on the forward strand.
GAATGAAAAGATTGAAAACCTATAAAGGACTCAGTGTAAGCTTGATAGGGAGCAAAAGGAGGCAAACCAAAGATTAATACAGGAATCTGGTGAGCATGAGGATGCTACTCAAAGATTAATACAGGAATTGTGTGAGCAGGCTGAGAACAGTCAAAGAGAAACACAGGAATTGCATAAGCAGGCTGAGAACAGTCAAAGAATAATACAGGAATTGAGTGAACATGAGGAAGCTAATCAAAGAGTAATACAGGAATTTCGAGAGCAGGATGAGAATAGAAAAAGATCAATAGAGGGATTCATGGAATCCATAAACATACAGCTGAAGGAATCCAGGGAGACCACAAAGGGAATGCTGAATGGAGCCTGACAGAACAAAAGAGAGTCCAAGAAAACCATAACCAATCAATTAAGTGATTTGAGAATAAACACTGAACATCAAATTAAGGAAGAAGTTCATGCAAAATCTAAAATACAGCTCCAACAAAGAATTTGAAGCCATCAAAGCAGACCAATTAGAAGGAAAGGAAATAAAAAGTGAAGTAGAAAGTCTTGACAGTAGGTTAGACCATGCAGAAGATCGAATCTCTGGGATTGAAGGCAGCCTAGAACATACAACATTCCAGGGCAAATCCAAGAAATATGATAGATCTATTCAACATTTGGAAGACACCATCAGAAGGCCTAATCTGAGGATAATAAAGGACCTAGAGACTGAACTTAATGGTCTAGGAAATTTATTTAACAGGATCCTAGCAGAGAACTTCCCAAACATCCAAAAAAGATAGGCCTATTCAGATATAAGAAGCTTTTAGAACCCCAAATAGACCAGACAAGAACAGGACATCCCATCATCACATTATAATCCACACCGGATCAATTCAGACCAAGGAAAGGATCTTTAAAGCTGTCAAAAGAGCAAAGATCAATCACCTATAAAGGGAAACCAATTAGAATCACCTCAGATTTCTCAGCAGAGACAATTAAAGCAAGAAGAGCCTGGATTGATGTCTACTATGCACTAAGGACAAACAAATATCAACCAAGTATACTGTACCCAGCTAAACTCTCCCTCATAAAGGAAGGTCAAATAAAAACCTCCCATAGCAAAGAAAACCTGAAACAATCTATCTCCACCAAACCAGCCCTACAAAAGGTACTTAAAAAGGCCAAGGAACCGCACCCAAACTGAGAATCCAAGAACCATAGGAAGAACCCAGTTGTTGTAGCCCTCAAGAAGGTGGATAAAATGGCAGGAACTCCCAAATACCTCTCAGTCCTATCTCTCAACATTAATGGACTTAACTCTCCAATTAAGCCACATAGACTGTCTAGTTGGATTAAACAGCAAGACCCTTCTATCTGCTGCCTTCAGGAGTCACATCTTGCCCATAAAAACAAACATATTTTCAATGTTAAATGCTGGAACAAAATCTGCCAAGCAAATGGCACCATAAATAGGCAGGAGTTGCAATCTTAATATCAGATAAAATAGACTTCAAATTAAAATTAGTGAGAAGAGAAAAAGAAGGTCGCTACAAACTAATTAAGGGATCTCTCCATCAGGAGGATATTACAATTCTAAATATCTATTCCCCAAACAATGGAGCACCCAAATTTATCCAAGAAACACTACTTTCCCTAAAATCCCACATAGATCCAAAGACATTAGTTGTTGGGGACTTTAACACACCACTCTCCCCACTAGATAGATCAACTCGGCAAAAACTCAACAGAGAAACCGCAGATCTAAACAACTGCATAGATCAACTAGACTTAACAGACATCTACCAAATATTTCACCCAGCAGCATCAGAATACACGTTTTTCTCAGCAGCACATGGAACGTTTTCCAAAATAGACCACATTTTAGGCCACAAAGCAAACTTGTCCAAATTCAGAAACATTGAAGTTATACCTTGCATTCTCTCTGACCAGAAGGGTATAAAATTAGAACTCAACGCCAAAAGCCACCAAAGAAAATCCTGTAACACATGGAGGCTGAACAACACACTGCTGAATCATGACTGGGTCATGGAAGAGATTAGAAAGGAAATTAAAATGTTCATGATATTTAAGAAAAATGAACACACAAATTACCAGCTCCTCTGGGACACAGCAAAGGCAGTACTCAGAGGCAAGTTTATAGCTCTGAGTTCTTACATCAACAAATTGGAGAGATCTGAAACCACAAATTTAATGAGACATCTGAGCCTCCTTGAAAAAGAGCAGCAAGATAAACCCCAATACAGTAGACAGAAAGAAATAATTAAAATGAAATCAGAATTAAATGAATTAGAATCCAAAGAATAGAATAGAAAGAATTAACAAAACAAAGAGTTGGTTCTTTGAAAAAATTAACAAAATTGACAGACCCTTAGCAAATCTTATCAGAAAAAGAAGAGAACACACCCAACTAAATAAACTCAGAGATGAGAATGGAAACATCACTACGGAAATAACCAAGATTCAGAACATTATAAGAGAATACTTCTCAAAACTTTATGCTAATAAGTTTGAGAACTTGACAGAAATGGACCTTTTCCTAGCAAATATTGACATGCCAAAACTAAATCAAGATAAGTTAAACCATCTCAACAGGCCCATATCAAGCATTGAAATAGAAACAGCAATAAGAACCCTCCCATCTAAGAAAAGCCCAGCACCGGATGGTTTACAGCGGAATTCTACAAGGCCTTCAAAGCATAGCTCACACCAATACTCCTCCAACTCTTCAATGAAATTGAAAGAGAAAGTTCACTACCAAACTAATTCTATGAAGCCATCATAACCCTCATCCCAAAACCAGGCAGGGACTCACCAAAGAAAAAGAACTATTCAATATATGCAAATCAATTAATATAATTCATTACATCAACAAGAGCAAGGATAAGAACCACATGGTTATCTCAACAGAAAAAGCATTGGACAAGATCCAACACCCCTTTATGATGAAGGTTCTGGAAAAATTAGGAATCCATGGAACATTCCTCAATACAGTAAAGGCTGTATATGACAAACCTACAACCAGCATTATACTTAATGGGGAAAAACTAAAACCATTTCCTCTTAATTCAGGAAGGAGACAAGGATGTCCACTCTCTCCATGTCTCTTCAATCTAGTATTAGAATGCATAGCTACAGCAATAAGACAAGATGCAAACATAAAGGGGATCCAAATAGCGAAAGAAGTAAAATACTCCCTCTTTTCAGATGGCATGATCTTGTATTTAAAGAATCCCATAGACTCCACTCCCAAATTACTCAAGCTGATTCAAAACTTTGGCAAAGTAGCAGGGTATAAAATTAACCCTC
>NW_012267221.1:12710740-12727933 GCF_000151885.1 Dipodomys ordii
AATGCTTGGTAAGAAATGTACGCATTATCCTGCCCATGTAATTGTAACTCCTCTGTACAGCATGTTCACAAATAAAATAAAATTTAAAAAAAAAAGACTTATAGAGAAACTTCTCTGAAGAGGAAAGAAAGATGGCCAATAGACACATGATGAAATGATCAACTTTCCTGGCCGTAAAAGAAATGCAAATCAAAACAACATTGAAATTCCACCTCACCTCAGTTAGAATGGCTATAATCTAATAACAACAGGTGCTGGAGGGGATGTGGACAGAAGGGAACGCTATTGCATTGTTGGTGGGAGTGTAAACTTGTTCAACCACTTTGGAAAGCAGTGTGGAGGTTCCTCAAACGACTCCACATAGAGATCCCCTATGCCCCAGCAATCCTACTTTTGGGCATTTACCCAAATGATCACAAACAAGACCATACTACGCTACCAGTACAACTATGTTTATTGCAGCCTTATTTACCATAGCTAAGGTATGGAAGCAACCCAGATGCCCCTCAGTAGATGAAGGGATCAAGAAAATGTGTTATATATACACAATGGCATCACAAAGAATGGCATTTCCCCATTTGTTAGGAAATAGAAAGACTTAGAGAAAATTATATTAAGCTAAGTAAGCCAGGCCCAAAGAAACATAGATCCCATGGTTTCCCGTATTTGCAATAATTAGTATATGTCTGGGACAGGCAGAAAAGCTCAGATAAAATGATGTTAAGCGAAATGAACCCTACGATAGGGACACAAGTCGTTTTTTCTTCCTTGCGATTTCTAACATATTTATAAGGTACCATGTGATTTTTTGTTGCTTTGTATGTCCCTCCCCCATGGTATGACCCCTGTTTTCACTGTGTTTGATGTTGGTATAATTTGTGGAGGGGAAGGGAAAAAAACAACTTGTTTAAATACGGATACAGATTGACCCATTGCAACAATGAGCTGTACAAGACGCTATGTCAAAAAGGAACTTTACAACTTTGGCAGGGGAGGGGAGCAGGGGAGAGATGGGAAGGGAAAACAAAGGAGGAGGCAACAATGCTTGATAAGAAATGTACTCATTTACTTGCCCATGTAATTGTAACCCCTCTATATGGTATTTTCACAATTAAAAAAAAAGAACTTGACAATTTAGGTGGGGCTGGGGGTGGGGGGGAGAGAGGGGTCAGGGACTGTAGCTGAGGAGGTGGGGAGGGAAGGGATGGTAGGGGAAAAACAAAGGAGGAGGCAACAATGCTGGATAAGAAATGTACTCATTACCTTGCTCATGTAACTGTAACCCCTCTGTACAGTATTTTCACAATTTAAAAAAAAATTAAAAAAGAAAAGAAAGATGGATGAGGGAGCCAGAAAGTTGTGGGACAGACCATCAGCAGTTCGTGACAAGAGACAGAATTCTGGAAATGAGATCTATGTTTCCAGAGGATTGCGTTGGGTCTGGCTGACACTGATTTTCCAAATAGAATGATTTGTAGATAATTCTAGAGTTGCATGACAAAACCCACTTAGAAAACTCCTTTTAGGCCACGTCCACATTGATGTAAGATAGAACTTCAACTGACAGAGACTATATGAAACTGCTTCCATTTCCAAAACTTGATAATCCTTTCCTGACTGATACTGAAGTATATGCATCTAGCTTAAGAGAATCCAACAGGACTGATTGTAAGCAATTGTTTTGCATTTTATCTTGAGATACTTTCAGGAGTAATGGGTCATGAATTATAAATAACACATATGCACAACATAATCTCCCTCCTGCTCTAGAGTTGGCATCACTGCTAGATAACTTTGGATCAAAGAGAGAAGTTTACCTTCCTCTGCTCTATTTAAAAAGGCAAAAAACCCCACAACTATCTTATACATTGGAAAGATTTTCATCCATATTCTTGAAATGCAAAAGTGCTCACAGGAGAGAGAAAGTTCCAGTTATCTGGAAACTGACTCTATGTAGAAAATTACATTCCCTAGCAATCTCAGCGAAATGATGTGTCACTACAAGAAGCAATGATGCATCACATCAATGCAGTGTGGACACACACACACACACATACACACATTGCACCACACTTTTGCTAATGATCCATAAAAGTACTTGTTCTGCTTTCATCACCATAGCTGCAAGAGCAGAAGCAAATACCCAGAGCTTCCCCTGACAATTAAATTAATAACACTGTGATTTGTGAATTTCCCTTAGAAATAATGCATGGCTATGTGGCAAAGGAAAGGAAGCATTAATGTGAGAAGCCTATGCACACTGTGACATTATCATTTATACAAATGTACTTACATTTTAAAATAGATAGTAATGAGTCATTAGAGGAAAGATACCTTATCTTTGTATTACACTGGTATTGAGCTTAATGCTGAATGTCTTTTCATCAGACTCAAAGGAAGGGAGAAAGCAGAGTTGCTCTTCATTGACCTCCTAACCATTATTCAGGACTATGGCCACATCGTGCAAATATTTAATCAGTCTCTGAAAATTGTCAGCAAGAGGCAGTCAGAGGCAGCATTCTTCATTTATTACTGGCATTGCTATAATAGCACTCACAGAGATAGTCAGGCACAGTAATCCCCTGTCCTTCAACTAGACAACTGAAATTCTTACTCTACCAGCCAATTGTATCCGCCAAAATCAAGATACAAGGTCATCCCATTTGAGAAAATGTGAAAAGGGGCTAAATGCTGGGCAAAGAATCTTGAAACACAAGGTTAGTATTTATGATTCAGTAAGAGAAAAATGACAGATCTGAAATGAGTTCATTTCCAGGAGAGGTATTTTAAACCCTCAATCTGTAAATTATCACTTTAAGAAACAGTTTAATCTGAATTACAGAAAACTTAACACTAGTTGAATACTAAATGTATATGATAATGAAAATATAATTTAAAAAAACATTTTGAGAGAAAAATTATTAAGTGCTTGGTTATATAGGGAGAAGAATTTGTTGACAAGTCACGTTAAAAGTCAGACTGAGACCAATCTTCCAGAAAGAAGCAAAGCCATATCATCTGAGCCAGCTGGCCAGCAGTTCAGGCGATATTCCACAGAACTGACTTCCAAAGAGTGGGTCACCAGAATAAAAGGCCTGGAGTAGCTGATGTGGATGTTCACAGTTCAGAGCATGGTCTTCCCATCTGCTGTGAGAGGCTCTGGGAGGATCAGCAGTAGCTCACAAACAGACTGTTAAAATGAATGCCCTTTTCCTGATATCCAAGGCTGGCTGGCATTGTCCTCTTGATGCTTTCCCACTGTCCAGGACACCTTTTCAGGCAACTATGGAAATCATGAGGGGAGACCAAACAAATATAGAAATCCAGATTACAGATCCAAGGCCCCTCCTACTCGTGGCCATCTTTCGGATTTAGGCAAAGGCTCTGGATTCCATGTTAGACAGACAATGAGGGAGAATATGGTTCAAAGTGGAATTTTGTAACCCAAGAGACTCGATGATAATGGTTCCTTCCTTATTTAGTGTGTTTGTGTGTGTGTGTGTATTCACCCGTGCATGTGTGTATATGCATACACGTGCATATGTGTCAGTCAGTGCTGGGTCTTAAACTCTACCTTGTCTCTTTCACTCAGGGCAGTGGTCTACCACTTGAATCACTCCTCCACTTCCAGCCTTTTGCTGGTTACCTGAAGAGGCTCATGGCTTTTTGCCTGAGCTGGCTTCAAACCACCATCCTCAGATCTCACCCTCTAGAATGATGAGGATTGTGGGGTAAGCCACCAGAGCCTAGCAAGTATCTTCTTATTCTTCAGTATTCCCACTTGGGTTCTGTATTCTTGAGCTACAAAATGCACTATTTACTAAAATCATCTTCTGCCTGGAAAACATAGGCAAAAGAAAGTTTATATTGGAGAAACACAGCATAGACAAATAAAATAGATTCTGTTTAATAAAAAACCTGCTCTCAATTAGCAATAAAAGAAAGACTGTTACAGAATATTGACCTTTCATATTTATGTAGCTAATAGTTCTAGTAACATGAGATAGTGTAGGTGTATGGATGCATGTGTGTGTGTGTGCATGTGTGTGTGTGTGACAGAAACTAAAAAGTTTTTGGGCCTCTAAGTAATTATATCATTCAAAATAGTATTGTCCCCACTTATAGTAATTTATTTAAATGACTTGATGGAAGTATGGACTCATTTGAAAATTATGAGCAAAGGAATAGTTGGGGACATTTTGAGGACATAAATTTTTGAATAATGTCAGACCATCTCTTCCATCTCAGGAAGAATAGAACACTAATCTTCATAAAACAAAACATAATGAAACCAAAAGCCAATAGGAAAATCCTGACAGCATGAGAAACTCAAAAGTTTTGTTTCATTCTTGTGCCTTGTCATTGAGTGGTAACAGGTTTGGTGGAACAGTTTTGTGTTAGAAAAGTATAGTAAGGAAGAAAAATCTTAATACCTTTTAATTCTTTGCAGACAACAGCTTGCTTTGACCGTGGAGCATGGGATAGGCTAATTGTTCCTCTGTATCCATGTGGGACTGAAACTGAGGATATTTCCAGAGCCCTGAGAAGGCCTGGATGCTGATCACTGGATAGAAAGATGAGGTGACAAGCCCTTGGCTATTTCAGGGTCTTTCCGGGCCATTCCACAAGTCACAGCCAGTGTGAGAACCACTTCACAGTACTCATTTTGTTTCCCCCTTTTTTTATCTCTTGCTGAAAAATGCATAAAATCCTTGTGAGCTATACTATAAGAGGGCCTGAAATGATAGTGATTTTGTTCCTCTTCATTCAAGAGATAAGAGTGAGCTGAAAGGGCAGCATGAGATCGAAGTAGAAAGAAGGACATTCGTTTCCTCATAATGGCTCCAGCCTAAGTTGCCTTTTATCCACTTAGACCCACATGACAAGTTCACTCTGGAAATCTCTTCAGCTTGGCTGTATGAAGATGTAATCCGACCTGCTTTGGGTAGTCCTAATTGCAAACACATTTCTTCCCCTCTGTGGCCATTCCTAAGCAGGCAGTGGTCCCAGCCTTGCCAGGGTTTTCTGGCATCTTTTTCCTACTTTGTTTCCAAATCTGCATTTTTCTATGAGAAAAGATGTCTGAGAGATTGTAAACAAGATAATTATATGGCAATATGACTTCCAATACAGGCTTTCCTTGTGGGTTATTTTGAATGTGAAGGGGTTTGTTTTGGTGTGAGTTTTTTTTTCCACTCCACTTGTGAGTCAGGGAGATAAAATGTTGTTTTGCAAGTACATGTATATGGATTCACTAGAAACTTCCTCCTATGATGTTAAGACATTTTATGGGAGGTTTGTTGGAGGAACGGTAAACAAAAGGGAGGAAAGAATAGGTGCACAGGTTTCTGGCATTCTGCTTCAATCCCTGAGGACATGGTTGGGGGAGGCAGGGTGCTCTCTGCCATCCTTTCTAGAACTGCTCCTGAACAGCTGAAAATTCGAAATAACTGTACAGAGTAGCTGCTGAAGTGGCAGCTTTCTGACTGGAGAAGGTTGAGTATGATTCTTTGAAAGAAAACATCCTTCTATCTTTCCTCTATAGTTACCTCTATAGTGGTTGGTAAAGTCAGGTATCCTGAATCTAAAGAGAATGCCAAATACCTGTTCATCCTTCAAGTTTCAGACATAGATAAAAGGCGTAAATTTATTTTAATATGGTTTGTGACTGGTTGAGGTAAAGGACCTATCAGGCTTACATTCATGGTGATGTAAGTTGCCTGTACAGTCAAGGATACTGACACTTATTAGCCATCTGGTGTTGAGAACATTGTGTGTGTGTGTGGTGAAATATTAGCTGTTCAATGGCACAATATATGTCAAGCAACAACAACTATCAGGGTTTTACTGAAGGAAAGAATTATAAAACAAGGCATGAGATAAATATCAACCTGGAATATCAATGACGTAAGATGATTATTTTTCCAAATGAGAAATCATTTCATAGTGTCAATAAGTATTAGCTGACAATATAAGCGTTTGTTAAAACAGTATTTTTTTATTATCATTAAATAGCTGTACAAAGAAGTTGCCACAGAACCTTTTATGAACAGGTGTCACCCCTTTCAAAATTCTCATCTACTCCTCCCAACCCACCTCTTCCCTTACATTTCCTAATTCTGTAGTACATACATTGGATTTTTGGCTGTATTCTCCTCCCTTCTCCTCTTCATTTACATACCCCTGTCCCCTTGACCCCACCCCTCCATCTTATAAGTACCTACTTCCTAGAGTTCATTTTGTTGGGCATTGACTTTGCTTTTCGAAGGCAGCAGTATTCCTTATGCACTTTGTTTTTATCTTTCATGTAGCATATTAAATCTTTCACAGGTTACTTTAAAGTTTAAGTATATGTTTATTTTTTCATGAGTCTATATATTCACTTCAAAAGTTCTTGACTGTGAAGCCTAATTTCACCCTAGGAACAATTAAAGACTTGCTAAAATGAGTGCTCCAGGTCAGTCTTTGTAAAGGAAACATTTGAAAAGTGTTAAGAATATTTCTTTCTATTCACTTACCTACAAGCAATAAAAGAACTTAAAATCGTGATGTTTTGCTTGATTTCCAAGACTTGTTTACAGCAATTCAGTTGAATTTACTTCAACTCTTTTTCCTAGAAGATTTTACTCAGAGCTGCTAAGTAACAAATCCCCTTTCTTGGTCTGCTGGTTACATTGTTAATTATCATCAATCCTCCACCTCAATAAAACAGAAGAAATTATGCCATGTGTAATTAGACCCTAGCTAATCCATTGGCTGAATACCTCAGCCATTGCTAATTCTACAGTTAATTCCAGATTATTGTAGTCTAGATAATTCATGAGGCAATATTCTGAGTCTCTATTGTGTGGCATCAGTTTTAGTATGTGTCAGGAAACAAAGATGGAGTCCTCATGACTACCCTGAAGACATTCTATCACTCACATAGAGGATATATATTACATTAGACTTTCAACAAATGATTATTGAGTAAATAAAGAAGAGACCACATGGACCTTCCTCTTCATAGACTCACAGTGTAAGTGGGAAAACTGACATTCATGTTCTTAATTCAATACCACACTGCCATGGCACCCACACCTCACTCCATCATGGTCTCTGCACCTTCCTGCAATTACCCTACAATACCCTTTTTTTAAATTACAAAGTGGAAGAAAAGATTAAAGCTAAGAAAGATATGATTTTAATTTCCTATTCTACTACTGTGTGACATTTGACAAATTACTACTTTTCTCTCCAGTCTTTAATGGGACTTGTTACCCAGTGCTCATCATTGAATCTTGCTTGCCTTGCTAGGTGTCCTGGTGAAACCAGAGTCTTTCCAACCAGGCAGTCATGTGACAATTGGTTTTGTCAGGCATCCATCAGAGATTGTGTGTGCTTCTCAACAAGCTAGTCATGACTAGAATAAGACAAGGACTGAACCTGGCTTCTTTTGAAAACAGATGTCAAGTGCGAGAAGAATGTCTGAAATCACTAATTATATCCATTAGTAATGGCTGTTTTAACTATAAATAACAAGTCAATTCCCTCTAGCTCCACACCCAATAGTGAAAGATTGAGTTTTACGGAAAGACATAAGATACAAGCAGTATCACTGGATGTCATCTCTTGTTGATGCAGAATTTAGGTTATTCTCGTTGGCAGATTGCACCATTTCAAATTCTCCATAATATACTGCATTTTAATTGCTCTTTGTGAATGTTGCCACTCGCATACCAAAAAATAGAGTCTAAGTTCCCATATCTTGAATATTCAGGCCTGTGTGCCTGCTTCAACAGAAGACTGTGGTGAAAGAATACGGGGTCACTCCCAAAGGCAGGTCATTCAAGGTGAGATAGCTTCCATCTTTTCCTTCTTCTTGGAATTTGCCCCTTTGGAGTCTTGAAGTTTTATATGAGAAGACTAGTACGATGCTGGACAGGCTACATGGAGATACAGAAACATTAAGGAGCCCCAACTGCTCTAGCTTTCAACTATTTTTATAGCTTCCTACTTCAAGAGCCAGATAAAGAGTAAGGAGACTACCAAGAGACACCACAACTACTACTAAACAGCAATCACAAAAGAGACCCCAGGGAGACTCTGGTGAGTCCCAGATCTTCAAGATATAATAGTATTCGACTCATTTTTCTTGACACCAGCATGCAACAGCAATTACTAGCATGCTCTCACTGTCTAGAGCTCCATGATTTTCCTCCTCAATATCTATTCACACATTTGCTTCTTTTTTTTTCTTTCTATTCAGAGACCAACCAGGCTCATGAATATGGCTATCTACATAACCAATAAGTGCTGTTCAACTCACTACATTTCCTACAGAAGTTTTAATGTACATATTGATCACCTGGAAATTGTGTTAAAGTTCAGAGTCTGATTCAGTACTTTTGTGGCAGGAACTAAGAGTCTGCATTTGTAATATGCTCCCTGGTATGTTGCTGCTGGTCTATGGATCACTAGACAAACCTTTCTCCTTGTTGCACCACACCACCCCAGCTCATCTAATCATTTGGTAACAAGCTACACACCTCATAATAGCTCACTAGTAGATCTTCAATATAATTATTCCAAGAAAAAGAACATTTTCCCTATAATCACAGTACTGGTACATAGATCAGAAACTTTATTTTTAAAATATAATCCATGTTAACTTTATTCATTTGTCTCAAATTAAACTATTTTTCATAGCAATTTCCACCCCCTCCCTTTTTTAGTTGAAGATTCAATCAAGGTTCTTTTGCTAACTTATCATCTACATATTGTTCTACCTTTCCTCCAAATGTCTTCCAAAAGAACAACATTGGAGATGAGTCCAGGCCAGTTAAATACAACATAGCATCTCATAGTCAGAATTGTATTGCTCTCTGGTAAATAGATACAAGTTTTACATTTTTTTCAATAATTTTAGGGGGGAGGGTGGGTCATGGAGCTTGAACTCTGGGCCTGGGCACTGTCCCTCAGCTCTTCAGCTCAAGGCTAGCACTCTATCACTTGAGCCACAGTGCCACTTCGTGTTTTCTTCTGGTGGTTTATTGGAGATAAGAGTTTCCTGCCCAGGCTGGCTTTGAACCATAATCCTCAGATATCAGTCTCCTGAGTAGCTAGGATTATAGGAGTGAGCCACCAGCTCCTGGCTCTCAAAACATTTTATAGCCACCAATTACATACTTCACATCTTAATCTATCAGATGATTCATGATGACATTTTGTCTCTCATAGTAATGTTAAGTTTGATCACTTGGTTGTCTCTCATGTTCCTTTTTAAAGTATGAATAGTTTGTCAAGAGAGGCCCTGGAGGACTTCACATAGTTTCTACTAACCCACTTGTTGAGAAAGGAGACATGTATCTTATGACTGGCTTGGACCAATTATGGTTTAATCCCTTAGGATGCAGAACAAACTTGTCTCCCTGTAAGTGGAGGTATGTCAACCGGGGACAATGTTAATTAATGACAAGGACTATTAGCCTGGAAGAATGGCTTCTGAGTGAATAACCAAGCATGCATAGCACACTTACTCAATACTACAGAGGAAAAACTACTCTCTAATTCCTATTGCATCATAGCATGCTGCCTTCTTAGGAGATTAAGAATTTATTGCTTATAAAATACTTTATAGGCCCCTTGTTAGGGATCCAATATTTATTTGCTCTGTAAGATATAAACATTTTTTTTCTTATTTTCTTTTCAGATTTTCTTAATCCATGATTTTTTACAGTGTGATAAAGATAAACTCATATATATCCTCTGCCAATTTTTTTCTTTACAAAATAGGCCAATAAGTTTCCCAGAGAATAAATCCATGGAATGTAAACAGTATAATTTCCATTCTATTCTTCCATTAAAAACTTAACAGTTGGAAAATCAAAAGAAATTATAATTCTATCAGCACAAGGAACCAGTATTTTGATAGCTTTATGAAGTTTATCAGGAATATTAATAATGACTTTCCAGACCTCTCAACTCTATAGAACTGTATTGGATACTTACAAAATGTGGTTTTCTTATGAGAATTCTTTCTCTTTGAAATTAGGTTCCAGATGAAAACTAGATATCAAAAACATTCAGTTGCTTCTGAATCTCTGAAAGCATTTGGTTTAATTTGGAAAATCAACTGTAGTATGCAGGGGCAGAATTATTCCAATCAAGCGATATTTTTCTCCCAGATGCAATACTTCATTTTGCGTGTAGGTATGTGTGTATGTAGTCAACTCCTTATATTTTGTGACTTAAAAGAGTCCAAATACAGTGCTTTGATTTGCTGTCCAGTACCTACAATTCTACCATGCTCTCCATTTCTAGTTAAGATCTTTATGTATATCCAAACCCATCCTCCCTGGACCAAAACGTTCTCTCTTGTTGTCTACATAAGGAGGCCTCCAGTCATCTCTACATAGTATTAAGCCTTAGGTGCTCCATATTTTGCCCTTTTGCCATCCAGTGCTTTAGCAATAGAATTTGAGGATCCATTGAAAACTAGGTACACAGAGATGCAGATAGCCATGTGGAGAAAAGTTGGGGGAAGAGCAGAGGAGTGGAGGTATATGGAAAAGCAAAAGGCAGGGAATATCACAGGCAACCTTTTTAAAACATAGATATTATCTTTAAGTAGTTTTCCTAAGGGTTTCAATTCAAGATGTCAGTTTACAAGTACAACACTTCCTGATCAATGTTACCTCTGCCTTCTTTCTCCTCTATCCCCTCCTGTTACCTGTTCCATTCCCACATATATACATTGAATATGAAGACTGTATTAACCCATCTTTCCTCTCTACATTCATCTGTCCTCCCTCCCTTGGATCTCCCAACTCCCAGCAACATATGTTCCAACTTCCTGTATTCGTTTTGCATATATATGCATTACAGGCAATCATGACCTGATTCACAATTTCACCAAAATCAAGTTCCCATTTTTAGAGTTCAGCACCTTTTTTGTTTCCCACAACCACTGGCCTTAACAATCACTAATCCTTTCTTGCTTTGCTGTAACCCTGACGCCAATAGAATGGTTCTGGTGGTTTAACCTTGTTTCACCTCCATCTCCAACCCAGAAAAAGAAAAACAAACAAACAGGAGGTAGCCAGATATCACAGAGGGCTGTGGGATTATTTTTGTATGAAGCCCAAACAAGATTTCTACATAAATTTTTCATCTCTCTGCATAAAAGGGGTGGGTTTCAAAAACATGGAGAAATTTCTCAAAACTATTATTCCAACTATTTTGTTCTTTGATATTTGTCCACATATCCTAAGATATGTGGGTAGTATTTGACCAAGTAGCTATAGTTAACAGGCCACAGACAGCCAAGGGAATAGAAATTCAAAGATGAATGCAATTCATAACTTTGCCCTGATTCTGTCTCCTTGGATAAACTCTGTTCACCATTTAAACCTGAGTGTTCCTCAATCCCAGATAATTGACAGGCTGTGGGAGAAGGTAAAAATCAAGTGGAAATTGAACACTGTAGAGAAACCCATCTTCTTTCCAAGAAAAATCTCATTTTGTTGTGGAATGATAAAAAAAAATACCTCCTTCTTTTGTTTAGATAAATTCCAACCGTGTTTACGCTGATTTTTCTACTGGGAGAAAAAGAGACTGTTTCTTTGAAAAGCCATTGACACAAAAAAGCGCAAATTCAATTTGGTTTATTCTTGAAGATTTGAAGTAAAAATAAGCATTTATAGAGATTTATAAATGACATCCATTAATTAAACTACACAATAATATCACTTTGAACTAAATACTACAGAATTCACTTAACCAGTGATGAGTTTCTGGTAGAGAAGTTGAACAATCAGACTTCTTCAGTAGAGCTTTTTAAAAGCCCACGGGCAAAAGAAAATCCAGCAACTCCATTGTGTATTACTCAGATTGAGAATCAGATATTCTATTTATAATTACAGTAAAAAGAAAATTCTTCTGTGACACAGATGGATTTATAAGTATAACCTAGAAAAATTACTTGGAAGTATCTGAATTTCCCACTTGAAACTGACGTACAATGCACATCACATCTGGAAGAAGAGACATTCAGGAAGGCCATGGGTGCTGTCTCCTCTTTCATAGAGAGGAACATGTGCCCTTGAGGTCAAAAGCAATTTTTATCCATGAAGTTCCCTACTATTTAATGGCCTGAAAGCACCTTGAGTCTCAGAGGCTTTCCCCAAGATCAGCCTTGTCAAATTTGATGGAACTCGAATTCCTTTATGATTTTGATTCCTTTCTACACCCTACCAATATTCATATATGTCAACTCACTGTTGATGCCCATCCATTATCTTTACTGCCACCTCCGTGATCCATTTTATTCAGGCAGTAACTATAGTACTTTGTAATCACTACTTTCAATATTCCTTCCCTCTCAATCTTCTACTTATTGCAAAAATCCTTATCATTTCACCAATGAAATACAACCAATGTCAGCCCATCACCCTTTGGTCCAAGTTATTTAGGCCTTCCTATGAAACTCAGGATGTTCTCTCTGAGACATTCAATGTCCATTATTCTTACTTCTTCATGGAGGTAAGTCACACCTCTTCAGGCATCCAGTGACACAAGCATTTCCTTTTGCCCTTGCATCTTTGTTTCAGTGACTCATTCCTCGGTTCTTTACATGCATTCAAAATCATCTCATTCACTACCCTGTCCTTGGTTTTGATGCCCCATTTCTTGTCCATGTGTGCTTATGCAACTATTTGCATTATTTCAATAAAAATGTATTGATCAGTTCTATGTGCAAAGCATTGCATGTAGTAAGGAAAAATAGAAAGATGATTAAGCCAAGAGTAGAGGTATACACTTGGAATCCCAGGTACTTGAAGGCTTAAAGCAGGAGGATAACAAGTTCAAGGCCAATGCTTACAACTTAGACACTGTCTCAAATCGAATTCAAAATGAGTTGGAGAGCTAGTGACATAACTCAGTGGAGGTATGCTTGTCTAGCACTGAAGATGCTCTTGGGCTCAAGATCCAGGGCCACAAAGGAGGAAAAAAAGATCTTGAATTCAAGATTTTATCCTTAGAGATGGTAAAATGTAGGGAGATAATACAGAGGCTATAAAGTCATCCTAACACAAAGAAAGTGTTCAATATTATTAAGATGGTAAGTTAATATAGGAGTTTAAAATAAGGAAAAAGTAGTTCCAATAAATATGAGCACAGCAGTACTAGGAAAGATTTCATGGAAAAAATGTCTTCTTAGCATAGCCTTGTAGACAAATGGATCAGATAAAGAATAATACTTCAAGAGTCAAAATAATATCAGAAAATGCATGTAGATGACAGGATACTAGGAGTGAGTGAGAAAGGAAGAAGTTTCAGAGGTACTAGTGTGCAGAGTATTAAAAGGTATGTTTGGGCTGGGAAGGTGGCTCAGTGGTAGAACGCTTGCCTTGCATGCATGAGGCCCTGGGTTCGATTCCTCAGCACCACATAAGCAAAAAAGGAAAAAGCTGGAAGTGGCTCTGTGGCTCAAGTGGTAGAGCGCTAGCCTTGAGCTAAAGAGCTGAGGGACAGCACCCAGGCCCAGAGTTCAGGCCTCATGACCAGACCCAAAAAAATAAAAAATAAAAATAAAATAAAAAGTTATGTTTGGAGAAATATAGATCAAGGTACACAGTAGAACAATAAGCTGAAGTGTCTACACTATTGTTTTGAAGCCATTGAGAGCTTGTGATTGTTAGTGAGGTTATCAGAAGTAGAGGCAAGAAAGATTAGTCTGGCTCTGGTACAGGAGACTGTTTCACCCAACTCTGTGTGCAACAGCATCGAGAACCTGAAATGGAGTATGGTCCACAGGAATGGGAATGAGAAGGAAGAAACATCTAAGAGAGAGATTCTATTCCAAAAAGAGAATCCAACTGGCAACAAGGAATTGTGCCAATTCTACCTCCCAGGTAGAAAGTGTCTCTAAGACTTTTGTATGCTGATCTATGGCTGCACTAGACATGTGGATGCTCTTTTATTTATCCAAGTACTGATTGAGTTCCTACTATGTGCCTAGAACCAAACTAGGAATCAGAAACACACAGCAAATGGGAGGTGGGGATGGGGGGGATGATCCCTGCCATGAGGGAGCTGTTAAGTTGGAAGAAGAGTTCCTTTGGTAGGTACTACCAAACACAGAAGGAAGTAGGAAATGAGTAATTTTGTCACTGTTGGAATGAAAGACCATCAGAGACTAAGTTATATATGAGCTAGGTGCATGGGGTCAAGTGCATCATGGGATAGAACCTCACCTTCTCTGAGAACATTCCTTTCTCACTCCTCCAAGACCCGTGTCTCAGCCCCAATTGAACTCATTATTTGTGTGGGTTACATTACCTTCCTTTCTGCATTTATTGAATCAACTTATACAAACTGCTGTAGAATGTTCTGTTGCACTGGAAATCATTGCCTTTGTTCCATCTTTTGTCTCCATAGACCTAACAGGCTGAGTGTGTGAAAAGGACATGATGAATGTCAAGTTTATGACTGGAAAGAATGTGTGCTTTAAAAAAAATCTTAAAAATAAATAAGGAAATTAAGCTTCCATTTAAAACCAAACCCAACAAAAGTTGAAAAAGTTTTAAAGATTGTTTGCAGTCATGATGTTTCTCAAGTATACTAAGTGGATATAACCAAGAAAACACCACAAATTGCAGGTGCCCACCTACCGGTTTGCACATCTGCATAGTTGTTATTCAAAGCAACAGAAAACATTTTAGAGATTATTCACCTGTGAAGATTCTGCAAGAAGGAAACAGAGGCTCCCTTTCTAAGTGTTTGTGTTTCTGACACAATGCCTCTTCTCATAGGTGTGTAACTCACAAAACCAAATCTCAACAACTAGATTACATGGCTTGGAGCTGAGCTGTTCTTTATTTCATTCCAGTATCCATTGCCCATGTAACACCTGTTCCCTGCAGAAGACATTAAGCAATGTGCACACACCTACACATAGTCTTGTAGGACCCACAGCTGTTTGTAATTTCATTGTCGCTGTAACAATGAGTGTGGAATAGAACTAAAATAGTTAGCTATGAACCATGAAAGTTGGAAAACATGCAGATGATCCTTTCTGATCAGGCCCCAAAGGTGTAAAATAAAGAATAAGAAAGTTGTTTATTAATTTCCAAATTCATGGAGCACAATTTATTAATTTTTTTAAGTATGAGTACTCTTCTCAATATTTCCTCCCATGGAATAAACCAGTGTACCACCATTGGGAAACCTACTTGTACTGAATCCTTATTCATACTTTTATATAAGCCCTATTAGGAAATAATAGTTTCCAGATTGTTAAATGAAACCATTAAATATAACCTTCTAGCCAATGAAAATATGCTCTTTATTGTCTGAACAACAATGACACAAATACTAATCATAATTGTGAGGATATATGGTGCTGCTGTTTTTCATTGCTTTCTGTGTTTGTTATGGTTGATTTAATCAGAATCAGAAGATCCAACTAAAAATGTCTTAAAGAATAAAAGAATGTATTCCCTTATTATAAGGAGTCCCAAATAGGGATAGCACCAGAGTTTATTAAGTCATAGTTAATTAATTCAGATGATCAATGACTCAGATTTTTTTCACATTTATACTCGTTCACCTGAATTTCCAGGGATTTAAAAGACAGTGTACTAGTTAAGAATTCCCCTGAAAAACAGAGTCAAAAGGAGATATACATAACTATAAGTAATTTGCTATGTATAGTAGAAGCTGTCAAGTCCAAAATCCACAGAACTCTGGGAAGGCTGACATTGCAACCTTGAGGCAGAATTTCTTCTTCCTCAGAGAGAACTCAGTTGCTCTGACCGTCCATATTGATTGGATGGAGTCCTCTCAGATTTTCATTTAAACTCAACTGATTATAGACAGTAACCACATCTATGAAATACCTCTACTGCAACACCCAACTGGATACTATAGTCTAGCCAAGTAGGCTTATAAAATTACATATCACAGACAAGTTCTTCCTTGTTCAACTCTTATCAGAGCCAAGAAACATTTCTAGGAACACCCACCCACCCAGTAGATTTCCTATCAAATTTCACTAGCTATTGCTGGAATTTATACCCCTTAGGAAAACAAACTCTTATAAGCAGAATTAGACCAATCAAATTTTGTTTCAACTGATTGTGTTTCAGCTGAAGCACATGGAATGAGAAATAATTTGGTCTGTGAACATAGAAGGAGACACTTCCAGAGTAGACAAAAAAATCAATTACATGGTAGGAACTTAATAATACTTCAGCTAATAAATAAGTCAATTAATTAATGGTACCGTATTCTTTAGATAATGGGTGCTGATGATTTTTGCCAAATGTATACCTCATCAAGCCATGTCTTCAGCAGGCAAACAGTGAATGTGCTTGTATGAATAAAGTAGCCTGGTCTCTGCATAATATCCCATTCAACACATTCTGCTAAGGTTTATCACTCAAAAATATTAAGTGAAGGGGTTGAACTGCCAAAGAAAAGCAACTATTTAACTGAGCATATGATGCACAAAGCTTTCCTGTGGATAATCCTAAACTCCTAATTCTAGAACATGTCCTAAAATACTACTGTTTTGATGAGTGAGACTTCAGCAGTAATGAACCTCTAAGAAAAGCACATACCTCACCTGGGGACTCTGAGTTGCTCCAAGGAGTGTCAAGGTATGCTCAGATTTTCGAACGATGCTTTTCTTGTTACAATTCTTACAGAGTTCTTTGCCTGTGTTTAGCTATCCTGTCAAGATTCCTCTGAAACAAAAACTTGAGTTCATATGATATGCCTAATAGGAACAAGACTGACATATATTTGTAAAAAACTTATTAGTTTATCTTTCACATATATGTATATATGTATGTATGTATACACACAGACACACACACAACCACACCTAGTATTTACTACATTCCTTTTTTTACTTCATAGTTAATGACTGTTGGGTTCCATTTGCATTATCTTTTCAATAAAAAAACACTTTCAACAGATCAGTAAGAAATAATTATGTTCTAGCTGCCTGACTATAATGCATATTTTTTTATTTTATTTGTGAAGATACTGTACAGAGGGGTTACAATTACATGGGCAGGATAATGCGCACATTTCTTACCAAGCATTGCAGACTCCTCCTTTTGTTTACCCTTCACATCCCTTCCCAGCCTCCCCACTCCCCCACAATCTGAATCTTTCTCCTTCCCCCCCTTCCCCCCCCCACCA